>NW_017731508.1:627285-632231 GCF_001890085.2 Hipposideros armiger | reverse complement strand
AGAGAATAGAGAGGCCCAGAGTGAAGGAAAAGGCAGAGAGAGAGAGAGAGAGAGAAAGACTAATTTTGAGAGCTTTAGACCCAGTGTTATGGTTCTGTTCTCTTGGGGCATGGCTCCTATCTTTGAATTTCCATACATTTCCATGAATTAGAATGGGTAACCTTTACTAGAACTAGGGGGTGGTTCTCCGTTTCTAACAATCCAGAGTCCTAACTAAACTCTAGGAGTGATCTGGAAAGGCAACATTGACTCACATAAATTCAACTGTACTGTCCCAGCTGAAGAGAAAAAGAGATCGCGATTTAAACATTGCAGCTTGAGGTCACCCTTCTGCGTGTGCCTGCAAGCCCTGGGCTGAGTGTGTCACAAGAGGTGGACCCTGGCTTTCCCTTGGTGGGCCCATAAACTTCACTTGGTATGAGCACCTCACTGAGCTGAGTGCGTTTCTTGTGTTAGTTAATGTGTATGCTTTGGGGACTAGAGGAAGAGAGGGGAAGGAGTGAGTAATTAGCAAGAGAATGAATGAGCATCCTGCTTCCATTTCTATTGCCAAGGCTGATCATTTATTTCAACTGAGGTGCTTGGTGGATGAAAGCCACATGTAAGTGAAGTGTGTTGATTTCATGATCTAACTCTTTAGAGGAAAAACACTCAGATTCAGCCTATAATTTGAAGAACTGAAGCCAGTAATTAACTCATAATGCTTAAACTAACAGCTTCCTTATAAGCAAAGTGTCAATTGAACCTGGATTCATGAAGTCATTAGTTGGTCTTCTTGGCTTTATGTTTAGTCCAGAGCCATCAGATAAATAAATATGTTATTTCACGTCCAACTTTGCCTCTTTTTCAAAGATAAATGGCAGAAGAGCAGATTAAAGCTTAAACCTAATGCAGTATACCTGGATTGTTGGAGAATGGCTGCAAAGACAGAAACAGCATTCAGAAATCAGAAGGGTCTTAGGGTTTCCAGATGAATTAGTCCACTAGAATTACAGACTTTGACTTTAAGCTGTGTAGAGACAGGGGACAGCCAGGTGGCCAAGTGCATCCTATGTCCATTTTAAACTCATTAAATGAAAAACATGCCAATGGTTGCCTTGTGAGCCAGGCAGTGCCTAAAATTTAACAACTGGAGAGGTGTGAGCTCAGCCCTTCTGCAGACAATCTGCTCCCCGGTGTATTTGCTCGGGCCGAGCACCTGCTGAGGCTTCATCAAACACTTGGATACTGGCCATTGCTCAGCAGCTTGTGAGGAAGGTCTCTGGAAAACTCTGGGCCCCAGCAGAGAATAGCTAAGCAGCCCCCAGCAGCACACACATTTATCTCAAATTTCAAGATATAAGTCAAGTCTAAGCCTGAATTAGCCCTATCTGTTAAATTAACAGTCAAGCAATACATATTCATTTTCCTGCAAAAGGGGTCCAGAATATGCCACCCCAAGATATGCCACTTTGGTAGAAGGATTATTTTGAGCCAAAGGCAATTGAGAGTCAACAGATGCAGGAAGAGGCTTTCTCTGCATATCCCTTATCTGCCTAAAAGCAGAGCATAAATCTCCCTTTGTGTAGATTCCTCCCCAGTACCAGAAAAAAAAAAGAGTGACTCTTATCACTGGAGACTGGTAGTTGACACCAAGATGAGTCTGCATAAACAGACCTTGCTAAAATAACCCTTATTTTCCCTTAGTTCTCTCATATACTTCCTAGTACCGCTCCACAGTTTATCATCCCTTGAAGCCCAAACTCCCTTTCCTTTGTTAAAATGGTATATAGACCCAGAGTCTAAAGCTCCTTTGAGTTTCACTTCTTTTGTTAGCTGACTGCCTTTTGTTAGTTAATTCACAGGCCCCAAGGTACTAAGCAGAAGAGGGTGGAAGAAAAGTTTTTCCTCCCTGACACTGCCACAGTGCTAACCTCAAAACCTAAGTGATGCTTACTTTCTTAAAGGGATAAATGTAAAGGAGTCTCTACGCATTCGGAACTGTGAAAGCAAGAAAGTCTGAGAAAATGTCAGCCTGTCTTTACAAGAAGGCAAACATATTTAACGACTGATAATATCAAGTGATGGCATGGATGTGACACAATGGGCACTTTTGCAACTCTTGGTGAGAACATAAATTTGGTGAAGCCCTTTTTGGAAGGGAAGTTGGTAGGCATTATCAAAACTGAACATGTGCAAACTTTTGATCCAGCAATTGCACTTCTAGGAAGTTCTGAAGACATCTTGCACACATGCACCAAGCCAACATGTGAGGATTTTTTACTGCAGCACTGTTTTTAAAAGCAACACACTGAAAATCACTCAAATATCCACAATGGGGAAGTGGCTTCCAGGACTCAGTAGAAAGAAAGTGAACCTCCATATCCCACTGTGGGAAGATTTCCAGGACACTGAAAGCATTTAAATGGCAAGTCACAGAGGGAGACAAAGATTTCTTAAATAGATCAAAACAAAGCACAATCCATAAAGGGAAAAATTGACAAATTGAACTTCATTAATATTTAGAACTTCTGTTCATTGATAAACAACATTAAAAGAACCCACAAATCATAAGGGATAAACAAAATGTGGTATATCTATACAATGGACTATTATTTGGCAATAAAAAATGAATGAAACTGATACATGCTACAGTATAGATGAACCTTGAAAACATGATGCTAAATGAAAGAAGCCAGTCACAAAACACGATATATTGTCTGATTTCATTTATATGAAATGCCCAGAACAGGCAAATCCATAGGCCAGAAGAGAGATTAGCGGTTGCTAGGGGGAGGGGTAACGGGAGTTATGGATACGGAAGTTCCTTCTGGGGTGATGAAAATATTCTGGAATTAAACAGTTGTGATGGTTGCCAAACTTTGTGAAAAGCCCTGAATTGCATGCTTTAAACAGATGAATTTTATGGTATATGAATTATGTTTCAACTTTTTAAATTGCATTCAAAAAGACAACATTAAGAGCATAAAAAGGCAGGGCCGGCCGAGTGGCACGTTGGTTAAGAGCTGGATTGGGATGCCAGCCTGTGCAGCAGGGCCTCAGTTCAGATCCCACATGAGGGCCAGTGACACTGTCCTCTACAGCTAAGATGGTGAACAACAGCTCAACCTGGAGCCTGGATGCCGTGAGTCGCCAGCAACGGTGTAGGTTGCAGCCCCTGCTGCAGTGGGCTGCCTTAAGCTACCATGTGTGGCTGGCAGTCAGCGTGAGCGGCCAGCAGCTGGTGTGAGCTTCCAAGAGCCGCCATGAGCAGCTGTCTAGAGGCCGGTGACCGATCTGCCTCACCTGGGAAGAGCGCAGTGATAATATCAACATGGGCCAGTGAAGCGACGTCCTCCACAACCAGACTGAAGAACAAAAGGACAGCAANCTTAGCCGTGGAGGGCAGTGTCACTGGCCCTCATATGTGGGATCCGAACCGGGGCCCTCTGGCGTCCCAAGCCAGTTCTTAACCATCGTGCCACTTGGCCGGCCCAAAAACTCACAGTTTTGAGTGGATATTTCCTCTGTGGTCATAGGAGGGCCGTGAGCTTGCAGACAGCTCACTCCTGCAGGGGCTGTGACGAGGCAAAAGGAAGAGGAGACAATATGGTAAGAAAAAGCCAGAATTCTACACAGAAAGCCTGACCCTCCCTCCCCGCCTTTGGCTAGAGAAACAGTTAGTAGGTGGCCACATCTGTACACCAGGGCCACCGGAGCAGTGCCACACAAGTGTGGGCGTTGGCTGAGGATTCTTGGTTACCAGTCGGTGACAAGGTACTATGACACCATTAGAAACTTTGATCATGAGCTAATGCTGCTGAGACATCCAAGTATGTTCACTGGACTCCTTATCGATCGTGGCATAGAACGGTTTGGGGGTCGCTGAACTTGACCCTGTGGGGTGAGTGGCCTGAGAGCTATGTATAACTCAGGCACAGTCACACCATGTCCTGAATTGTAAGAGTCTGACAAGCACTGTGGAGAGGTTGTTAATATACCTCTATGGCCACTAAGTTACTATGTCTCTCTGAGCCTGTTGCCTGGTTTACAAACTGTTGGACCTATGTCCTAGAGGCTTTAGGAAGATGAGTGAAGTATGCATGTCATGTGCTTAGCATAGTAGCTGGCAAAGGGTGTGCGCTCAGTATAAGTCAGCTCTTGTCACTCGGTCATGGTGAACAGACAGAGCTTTCAGCTTGGCTTAGAGCAAAGCGTCTCAGCACCACAATGTCTGAGGAAGCAAGCTCAGTCCCCCACTTGACCCTGAGCAAGGCAACGATATCTCCACATGCAGGAGAGAGGGGCTGCTCACCGCCCGGGAATGAAGATGGCAAAGCTCATCGCTGGACCGGGGACAGCCAATCGGTGGGGAAGCCTCAGGGCCTCGAGTGCTCCAAAAGCCAGTAATGAAAGTTAAAGTCCATGGGGGAGCTGGCAGCAAACTGAGGGCGGTCTGGGGGTTCAGGAATGCAGCATGGGTGAGAAAATAAGTTTTTGTTCCTAGTGAGTTCACACGTGACAGAGCAGACAAGTAGGTTAGCAAACCGCATCCAGTGTTCCAGGTACAGCAACGGCTTCACAAGGCCCAGAGGACAGGGTAGGTAACCACCTGGCAGGGGAGACTGGGTGGAGGGGAAATGCTGCTGAGGAGATGCCAGTTCTTGCCGGCCCCTACCTGTTCTCAGGACATGTGGGCAGTGGACTTATGGCAGCTGCTGCCATGTGTGCTGAAGAGAAAAGTGGGCCAATCAAACTATTTTAGGAATTTTTGTAGTAAGTGCAGGAATGAAAGCTCCAATGGGCCATGAAAGCTAAAGAAAGGAAGAGAATAGAGAGGCCCAGAGTGAAGGAAAAGGCTGAGAGAGAGAGAGAGAGAGAGAGAGAGAGAGAGAGAGAGAGAGAGAGAGAGTGTGTGTGTGTGTGTGTGTGACCCAGTGTTATGGTTCTGTTCTCTTGGGGCATGG
>NW_017731508.1:584486-623076 GCF_001890085.2 Hipposideros armiger | reverse complement strand
AAAAAAAAAAAAAGAATATTAAAGAGCTCTTACAAACCAATAAGAAAAAGACAGACAACCCAGTTTGAAACAACTGGTGAAAGACTTGAACAGGCACTTCCCCAAAGTGATAACAGGAATGGCCAAAGTTTATGCAAAGATGTCAAATGCCTTCAGTCATCAGGGTAATGTAAATTATAACCACGGTGAGATACCGCAGCCCCTCCCCTCCCCCATGGCCAGAGGCCAACAATTAACAGCAAGTGCTGGTGAAGATGTGAGCATCTGGTCCCCTCCTGTGCTACCGGTGGGAATGCAAACTGGTGCAGTTGCTTTGGGAATGTTGGCCAGTATCTTCCAAGGCAAAACATAGACTTACCCTAGCAATTCTCCTCAGTTTGTACCTAACAGAAATGAGTGCATATGTCCACCCACTGACATTCTGAAGGATGTTCACAGCAGCTTTATTCTTAATAGTCCCCAAATGGAAACAAACCAAATGCCTTCCAATTGGAGAGTGGACAAACAGTAGGCTACTACTTAGCAATAAAAATGGAAAAACGAAGGAGAAAAACAACTGGATAAACCTCCCGGACAATATTTAAATGAAAAACCAGTCACTAAACAGTGCATACTCAGGGTGTCCATTTACAGGAAGTTTAAGCAAAGGCTAACTGATCAATGGTGATAGATGTCAGAATAGTGGCTACTTTTATAGAAAAGTAGTGATTGGAAAGGGACACTAGGGAGCCTTCTCTGTTATTGCAAATGTTCCATATCTTATTCTGGAAGGTAGTCAATAGCTGTGTGCGTATGTAAAAAAATTCATCAAGTTGTGTGACGCACAAGTGATGAAAAATATGTAGATCCTTATCAAAATCCCAGCTGTCTTTTTTTGCAGAAAATGACAAGCTAATCCTAACACCCATATGGGAAATGCAAGGCACTCAAAATAGTCAAAACACTTTTGAAAAAACACTTCAAATTTGAAGGACTCAGACCAATTTCAAAACTTACTACAGTTATAGTAATCAAGACAGTGTGGTACTTGGCATAAGGAAAAACATAGGTCAATGGAGTAGAATAGAGTCCAGAAATAAACCTACATTTATGGTCAATTGATTTTTGACAAAAGTTCCAAGATAATTAAAGTGGAAAAGAACAGTTAGTACAACAAGTAGTATCGGAACAACTGGATATCTTTATGCAGAAGAATGGAGTTAGACCTTTTCATTACACTGTGTAAAGGGAAACACCTCAGTTTTCCTTCCTGTGTAGGGAAAGCTTCACTTCTTCCCTACTGTGTCTTTCTTTATCTTGTGTGTCTCCTTCACCTTCACAGAGAACACTTCACTTCTGACGCTTCTGGTCACTAAATGCAAGGGGGTTTTTCCCCCACACCAACTGGGCATCCTACAATTTAACTCAATTCTGACACTATCTACCCAGAGATAGTGTCAGATCTCACAGCTTAAGGACTCAGTCCAATAAGTCTACCCCCCACCACACTTCAAATGCCAATCACAAATAGTAGGTCTCCAGGTTACTCACAATTTCTGCCCAATTTGGTTACAAATTAGAGGTTCCCACAACCTCCTCCCCAGGTTCAGTTAATTTGCTAGAGTGGCTCACAGAACTCAGGGAAACATGTTTACCAATTTATTAAAGAATAAAGGATACAGATAAACAGCCAGATGAAGAGATACATAGGGCAAGATCTGGGAGGGTCTTAAGCACGGGAGCTTTTGTCCTCATGGAGTCGGGGTATGTCACCTTCCCAGGGTGGAATGTGTTCCTCCACCTAGAAGCTCTCTGCACCCCCTACTACTGAGATTTTATGGAGGCTTCTTCATATAGGTATGATTAATTTCTAGGCCTTCCTCCCCCTGTGGAGGATGGGGTGGTGGTGATGAAGCCTTTTAGCTGCTAATGATGGCTGGGTCTTTCTGGTCAACCCCTATCCAGAAGCCACTCAGAGTTGCCTCATTAGAACAAAAGATGTTCCTATTGCTCTTATCACTTAGGAATTTATAGGGGGTTTTAAGAGCTCTGTGCCAGGAACTGAGGGCAGAGACCAATATGGATATTTTCTATTATCTCCACACACCATATACAAAAATTAACTGAAGATAGATTACAGACCCAAGTATAAAAGCCAAAGCTATAAAACTCTGATAAGAAAATATTAGAGGAAATCTTCATGATCTTGGGTTAGTAGGCAAAGCCTTTTTAAATATGACACCAAAAGCATAAGTGACAAAAGAAAAAAGATGAAGTGGACTTCACCAAAATTAAAGACATTTGTGCTTCAAAGGAAAAAAGTGAAAAGATAACACAAAACTGAAGAAAATATTTCCTATCTAATAAGGGACTTGGTTCCAGAAATATATAAGGAACTCTTACAACTGAATAATAAAAAGACAAATAACCAATTATTAATAGACAAAGAATCCAAAGAAAATATACAAATAACAAATAAGCACATAAAAAATGATTAATGTCATTAGCTATTAGGAAAATGCAAATCAAAACTACAATGACACTTTACACCCACTAGGATAGGCTATTATCAACAAGACAGGTAAGTGTGGGTGAGGATGTGGGGTATCCTCACTTGCCTAAAAAAAAAAAAAAAGGACTGTATATGAGTTATTTCAAGAAGGCTATTAAAACATATGTAGAACATTATTTCACATATTATATGTAAAATGCCCACGTATGCATAGTTGGCGCATGAATTTGGGTGTAAATCCCTACAAGAAGGCAGCTTGGGAAAGTGTATCCAGAGCTCTGAAGGAATTTCTTCTGGGAGTGAAGTGGTCTTCGGCCATTTTGACTTGTGTGCTTCTGCATTATTTCATTATTATTCAACAAGCATGTTATTCTGTATTACTTGTGAAAGAAAACAAAGTTTGGGGGAAAAATTGCCAACAGGCAGTATCCAAGTTGTCTGCAGATGGCATAGATACTTAGAGGAAGTAGTCATTATCATGCTCTGACAAAATGAAGGCAGAAAGTTCATGGAAAATTTATTCGATTTGGAGCTGGAAGGTTGGCTGTGACTTGCCTGGCTGGGCAAGAAGTTGTGGAAATTCAGAGAATGGAGTGGCATGTGGTATGTCTAGTATTGCCTAGATTTTTAAAAGTACATTCATTATCAACATGTATTCATTTTGGATGCATTCTTGTGAGGAAACTACAGACAGATCTGTCAGTATCTATTGGAGATTTATTTTACAAAAGGAAGGAAGGAAGGAAGAAGGGAAGAAAAGGAGAGGAGAGAAGGAAGGAAGGAAGGAAGGAAGGAAGGAAGGAAGGAAGGAAGGAAGGAAGGAAGGCCAAAAGCCAAAAGGTGAGAACTTCGTGTCATGTAAAGCAACCAGACCTGTTAAGAGACAATGAAAAGAATTGAGAGTTCTAGAATTCTCAGGATTCTAAGCAACCCAGTTCTTTCCCAAGAGAAGGAAACTCTCAGTGCAGCCATAACAATAGTGTCCTTTTCCTTGCTAATTCTGTTCTCTGCTTCATTGTCCAATGAGGCTTCATCATCAGGTGAAAGTATCTTTCAGAACTGTCTGCAGCCTGGAATTGTGGCTTCCTCTACAAAGAGTTGCTAGATAGAGATGGAGGCACATGTTTGATTTCACCAACTGGGTCATCCTTAGCTTGATCTTTGGGGTGGTTCAAGCTGAAGTGCCCAGTAAGCTTGGTCTTCCACAGCTCATGAGAAGTCCAGCTTTGCCTCTCAAGTGTCCAAATGCAGGGGAAGAGTTGACCAATGTATACTGTGTCCTACATATACGCGTGTCCTATTGTGCATATGTATATTAGGTCCTAATATAGGAGATATGACCTGAGTTATCAAAATTCCTGTTTATGGTTACTGGAAATTTTGATCACTTTACTTGTCCCCGTAGGGTGGGAGTAAAATGTAGTAACTACAAATTCACAGAGCTCTTGGGCAGAGGACTAGGATTAAGACTATCCCCTCAAGTCCTCTAGTTTAGACCAGGAATAACATTAATAAAAAGAGCCAGGCCAGTGGTGCCAAAATATTTCTTGAAAACTTAGTCTGCCTCCCGAGTACAGACTTTCTGGAGTCACAGGGTTGTCTAAGCTTGCTGCTGGGCCTGAAGTCCGCCAAGCTAGGAATTCAGCCAGCACGACAGTCTATTCCTTTCAATTTAAAATTAAATCTTTGGTTGTTTGCCTGAATTAATTTTTCAATTTGCAAAAAAATCTATGTTGTAACTGGTTCCAGTTGTGGCATGTGTTTTTATTAGTAGCAGAGAAAAATTACTTAAGCATTTCATAAACAGACTGAAAGATGCTTTGGTTTTTTTTCAGGGATGAAGGCAGTTCTAAATACTTGTTGTCCTTGAACCTGGATTCCATTTCTTCTTCCTCGGATCCCACAGTTGACACTGATGAAGACAATAGGAACAGGGTGCTGTCTATTGCAAGGACATTGCTACCAACCTTGAATATATTTTAAGGGCCTTTAATCAAAGAGGAAGAAAGCAATCAAACTAGTCAGTGTCACACCCACTGTTTGTTTTTCCTCTGGAGGGCAGCCACAGTGAGCCAGTCTATCATCTCACAAACCTACCTAACCACTGTAGCCTCTGACGGGTTCAAATTAAGTCACGATTACAAAAATCCATTTTTTCCAATTCTTGGCTGTTGTCACTTTTCCATTCCATGCAAATTAATACAAAATAAATTCTTGCTCACATTCCTTTCAAGTTGTTAATATAAGATAATATCTCAGCATTTATGACTTAAGATCTTACCATCATATCTTTATGAATAATGTTACAACTTAAAGTAAACATTGAGAGTGAGAACAGCAACTCTTCATAAATATAGCCTGAACAAGACTGTTAATCCATCAGTTAATCTTTATATTCAAGGCAAATAAAAAGAAAAGAGAAGATTTGTAGATAAATTATTTCCTCCATAACCAGAAGTGAAGTGTGTACATATTCCCCAAATAATAAGAATAAATCTATTTGAGTTTTTTTTCTTGTATCCTGTGTTTATCAAAGTAGGGCATTATTTGACAAGCACTCTGTTCTAATGTAAACGGTATAAAGATGAACACAATTCTTCTTGCTCATAATTAATACATTTGGGAAATCAACTGTGAATCATTTAGGCAAATCATTCCAGTATATTCATGGTAAGGACAAATTTTCACTTTCTTTTCTGGATTATAAACAGGTTTTTACTTCTATTACCCTAAATAACTACGGGTACCTCTATGTCAAAATTATCCCTAACTAGAGAAAATTGCACAATAACATGTGTTTATCTTTTTAATTCCCAAAGGCATAAGATACAAAATATATATTTGGGATGCTAATAGGACATAAAACATCTACCAACCACTATGGAAAATGATTCCAGGGCAAGCCTGTGGGTCCAAGAAGCTGGAGGAATTGGGAGTGTGCATACATGTGTGGGTGTTAGAAGTCAAGCTGGGGCATTGGGGTTGAGCACACATGTGTGGGTGTTAGAAGTCATGTAACAGATAAATAAAGCCTATTTGTGGCATACAGTTGAGTCTCCATCAGTAACATGGGGGGTAAGGGACTAGGTTTGACTTTAGATTTTTGCTAGCTGCGAAGGAAGGATTTGCTAAGCAAATTATAGTATAAACAAGAAACCAGAATATTTACCTGCATCAAAGAACAAGCTGGAGTCAGCCCACTGAACCAGCAACACACACAGTGCAAAGACCCTGAACTCCTCCGTCAGAGCCATGGGTTCCAGGCTTAGGGACAGTGAATATTTGCACAGTGCACATTTGCACAGTGCTTTAGAGTTGCAAAGAGCTTCCTCCTAAGGAATCTGATTTGATTCAACTCCCCATGTCAATCTTGGGGGGAAATATTTTTCTAAAAAAGAACTATATTCATTTTATAGGTGAGGAAACAGCTAGTACATAAAGGACCTAAGACAAGAATCCAGATCTTTGAACTCCAAATGCATTCTGCCAAACTTGTGTCCCTAAATAATTAACAACAGGTCAGCCACCCTCTCTTGAGTGTTTCTCCATTTGTAAAATGGGAATAAAGCATCTTATAACAGGGCTGTCATAGAGATCTGATGAGATAAGTGATGGGTGACAGTTAAGATGTTTTGGGCTGTAAAATAATTAAAAAAAAAAGAAATCCAATTTACCATGGGCTTTAAAATATAGCAGTTTATTGACTGCTGAACGGGAAAAGTCCACACTAGGGAGGTTTCAGGACTGAGCTGGCCTTGAGATAGATGAGCAACCAGGACTGGGCTCCATTTCTTGGGATCGTTTGACTCTGTCTTCCTGTGTGTTGGCCTCATGCCCAGGCTGGCTGCCTTCACGGTGGACAGATGACAGTCTGCAGTTTCAGGGCTGCATGATTTCTCCTCACACTAAAGGAGAGGACAGCCTCCTTTCTCCAAACCATTCAGCTGAGTGCTGAGCTCTGCTCTGATTGGATGGCCAGCCCACCCCAGGTCACTATCATGGAATGCGGCAAGAAGTGTGGCTGACACACCCTGTGACAGTGGAGGAACAGCTTCCTGGGAGGTAGCTGGGATGGCAAAGCAACCATAGCGTGTGGAAAATACAGGACAGTTGAAGTACACCACTCAGTACTTCAAAAGCACTTAGGGCATCCTGACATTTGACGTTGTCTTTGTGTCATTCTTTCCACGTATAAAGGAGGTTACTTGGTTGGTACCACTTAGGAGCCTCCTTCAGTTATTACACGTTAGTTATCATAGCAGGTCACATTCACTGAGCACTTACTATGTGCCTGGCATTGCACTAAGCTCTTTATTTATATGATATTGATTAATCTTCACACTGGCCATTGTGGTAATAACTATTCTAATTCCTATTTTGTAGATGGGAAAGACCAACTAATTACCCAACATTACAAATAGTTAATTGTGGGGCTGATGCTCATCTTCTAATTTAAAGACCTCATTCCTAAATAAATTATAATCCAGGCTTCAAAAAAAGAAGGCAGTAAAACAGCATTTCTCCAAAAGGATTTTGTAATTCATACTTTTCATTTATCCCCCTTAGCCAGTTGAGAATATCATACCATGTCATCCCACATCATATCATTAGTATTGCACGTAGAAATGACCTATTCCTATGGGACACTAATCCCAAGAATTATGTCACTAATAACAATAATAATAATAATAACAACAACAACAACAACAACAATAAGGTTACATGCCTGATGACATGAGTTTGGAAAATACACTATATGTATAACAGTTAGCCTTTGTTATCTGAACTCTGATTATCCACACTCAGGGCTGTGAAGATCTAAAGAGGGAGGGCTTGTATGTCCATGCCAGGACTTAACCTTGTCCCCTGTCCCCACTGCTGCTCTCCCATGCCAGCCATGTCCATCCCCTTGACTTCCTTCAGGTCTCTGCTCAATGTCCCCTTATCAGAGAGGAAAGTCTTATCTTTTCTGTGTACAAAATAGCACCGCTGGGGCCCAGCCCAGTGGCGCCCAGCCCAGTGGCTCGATGGTTAAGAACTGGCTTGGGACGCCAGAGGGCCCTGGTTCGGATCCCACATATGAGGGCCAGTGACACTGCCTTCCGCAGCTAAGATGCTGAACAACAGCTCAACCTGGAGCTGGGCTGCTGTGAGTCGCTGGCGATGGCGTAGACTGCAGCCCCTGTGGCAGTGGGCTGCCATGGGCTACCGTATGTAGCCAGCAGCCAGTGTGAGCAACCAGTAGCCACAGTGAGCGGCCGTCCAGAAGCCGGCGACTGATCTGCCTCGCCCGGGAAGAGCGCAATGATGGTGCCAACTTGGGCCAGTGAAGCAACGTCCTCCACAACCAGATTGAAGAACAAAACGACAGCAACTTGTCTGTTCCCCTCCCCCAATTCCCCAGCACTGTTCCCATCCCCCAATTCCCCAATAAAAATCTTAAAAAAAAAAAAAGAAATAGCACCGCCTTCCATCCCCTATACCATGTTAGTTTTTTGTGTTTTTTTGTTGCATAGGATTTAGCACTATCTGTCCTATTAGCTATCTATCTTTGTTGATTGATTGATTGCTTTTCTATGTGTGTTCCCTCACTAGAATGTGACAACTTGGACAGAGAGACTTAGGTCTTTTGTTCACTCTATGTCCCCAGCACCTAGAATAGTGCCTAGCATAAGCTCCATGTTCAATAATGTAGGTCAAATGAATAAATAAATGAACTCTGGGTCCTGCTTCTTAGAGTTACACAATGCCCAGCACACCGAAGGCTCTGAGAAGTGTTGTTTAAGTTGATTGAAATCAGTGTTGCCCAAATATTGTGGCAGGGAGCCCTAGACGAAGTCTTTCCTGGACCGCATGGCCACCAAGACTTCCATGTTTAACATTTCCTAATTCCTACCTCACCCGGGAGCCAGTCAGAAACTAACCCAATGCTGCATGTCCTAATAAGGAATCCTAGCTGCTAACGCAGAAACCTCAGGGTATATAGCTGAGAGTCCTGTCTGGATCAGGGCTCAGCCTCAGGATATGGATCTGCTGAGCCGGTGCCAGCATCAATAAACATTGTTTCCCGAGCCTTGGTGTCCCTTCTCTCTGTCTGAGTATCTCGCAACAATATGACCACTTAACACTTGCAGTGAAAAAAAAAATTCCCATTAACATTCTGAAGAAGCAAGTTTACTGGAAATCACTTTGGGAAACACTGAACTTCTAGCTTCCCATTTTACAGGTGAGGAAACTGAGCCTCCTGAGGAGTCCAGGGGTGCATCAGCACGAGCCAGGTGTCCTCCGGACCAAGCCCAGCCCTCCATTCCCTGTTCAGGATACATTGGCTCCATCACCTCTCTGTGCTGCATTCATTTAAGATCTTTGCAGCTGATTATACCAGACACACCAATCAATAAACCCATCAGTGAGTATTAATGGATCATCTATGCTGTGCTCAGCCATCGGCACCTGCATTGTGACACTGTGAAAGCTCAACGATACTTTTACAGGAGATGTAAATTTTCAAGAGCTGCCGATAGATTCCTTGAGGACTGAGGTTCACCAGGAGATACTTTCCCAGACAGTTTGGCTTCATTCATCTTTGCAGTTTGTCAATCCATTTATTGTCATCTTATTATTATTTTGTAATATTTTGCTTCTTGCTTTCATCTCTTCAGTACTTTTTCCAAGTTGTTTCATGGTTATTGACTAAAGGGGACACGCCTTTCTTCGTGGGCCAAAGAAAACGCTCTACAGCATCTACAGGGAAAAACATTAAGTTGCTTTTTGAAGAGGATTGTAGAGAATGCCAGGCGACATGGGTCCCCTACAGCTCAGTCACTGGGTTCTCACTAAAAGGTAGTTGCCTCCCTGACACTGCTTCCTCACCTCCTATTACTCCCTCCAGTTGGACTTTGTCTCCTCCCCTCCAAAGAAGCCGTTCTTGTCAAGGACACAATGCCCTCCTTGTCCCTCTGTCATTCCTCAGGCCTGGTCTTACTGGGCAGTGAAGAAGCTTCGGACACAACTGGCTGCTCCCTCCTCATGGAAACCTTCCGTCTCTGCCCCCACAACCCCGCACTGCCTAGGATTTCTTCTTACTGCACTGGCTGCCCCTTCTCATGCTCCCGTCACTGGCCCCTGTCCTGTATTCTCAGCTCTGAATTTGGGAGTCCTTGAGGCTTGGTCCAGACTCTCTCCTTTCCTCAGTCTATATCCTTTCCCCAGGGAATCTTGTTTGAACCAGTGGCTCTAAATAAAAACCCCCCTGTCCCCCCAGGTCCCATGTCTCTACTACCACCCCCCAAAAAAAAAGAAAAGCTCCAGGATTATACAACCAAATGGCTACTTGCCTTTTATTAGTTATAACCTGAAAAATTGCTTAGCCTTTCTGTGCTTCACTTTCCTTAGATTTGGAAAGGAGTGGTAAGCAGCAACCTCACAGTGTTGCAGTGAGGATGAAATGATTTAATATATGAATTAATATATGAATTTAATATATGATTTAATATATGAAATGATTTAATATATGTGAAGTACCTAAACCGTAAGCATAAAGCAAGGGTTAGTAACTGCAGTCACTCCAACTCCCCAGTGGAATACCTTATAGATACACCCAGAAAAAAATAAAGATTTTCCCACCCCCACCCCACCCCACCCCACCTCTCCTTCCAGGGTCTTTTCTTTTCATTATCTTAACAACAATCAACTGAAAATCTAAAATGATTCAAAAGGTTCAAAGACCACTGTTTCTGAAGAGCACCTGCCTCCCCTCCCTCATGCATCCAGCAGGGGCCTGGTCCCTCCTGGGCTTTCATGGGGACGGGGCATAGACCCCACAACTCACTGAACCTGAACTCCCAGTTTCCCCTGACTCAGAAAATCTAAATTCCCCACCTCTCAGGTGCTCCCCAGTGTAGACGGTTCCAGCCCTTTGCACCCTAGAAGCTTGTTCTCTGCCTCTGAAGGATGTTTTTGTTTTGCTTTTTAACCAGTTCTCTGGGACAAAGGAAACTTAAGATTCCATGTCACAAAGATGTGCTTGCCCTCTGCTGAGAAGGAGAGGGGGGAAAGCTTATTCTTTTGGTCTAAGCCTACAGAAAAAAAGCCGGGATAGAACTCACTTACCATCTCCCCCTGTCCCACGGGGAGACCTAGAGTTCTCTTCTGCCAGGACTAGAAGACCCCACAGCTGTCTCTGGGAGAGCAGAGGAGGAGTCTAAGAGCTTGTTACAGCCACCAGTCAAACACGACTCCTTCTTTCATAAGGACGCAGAGCAGGTGAGGTCCGGGGTGTCTGAATGAGGTGGATGTGATTATAACCAAGCTGACTACACTTCCCAGAGCAGCCCCAGAGGCCTCTAGCAGTGGCCTGAGTCTATCCTTTGCCTGACACTTGGCCTCCCATTCCGATTTCCAGCCTTCTTGTGGCCGCCTGAATGTCTAAGCGTCACCCTGCCCAACACCTGCTCAACCTGTTCTCCTGGTGATGTGGCTGTGGAAGTTTCTGAATACAATAACCCACCTCGTACCTGTATTTGGGTGTCCACTGGAGACTACCTGTACCAGTCACTGTGCCAAGGGTCATTAAGTAGACCTTTCTGGCCTCATGGTACTCCCATCTGGAGCACTGGGCACCTAGCTGAATGTTGGAATCACCTACAGACTTGTAAGAACCCCTGATTCCTGAGTCCCATCCCCAGAGAGTGACTTAACTGGTCTGAAGTGAGGCCAGGGCCTGGGACTTCACAGAGATTCCAGCTGATTCTAGAGAGCAGGAAACTGAGACGCCCTGTCGCCCTGTCGTAAAGCTCACATTACAGAGCAGTTTTAATGTAAGTGCTCTGAGGGGGGCTCCAGGCGGTACAGCTAAGGCCCCCCAGCCTAGGTGGAGGGGAGGCCAAGGACAAGGCAGGCTTCCTAGAGGAGGCGACCTCTATTTTAGGGGATGAGTAGGAGTCAAATGACCCAGAAGAGGAAGGGGATGGGGGAGAGAACCGCAGGCAGAGGGTAGAAGAAAAAAGGTGGGAGAGAGTGAAAGGGGTTGGAAACTACACTACAATATTAAAGTTCATAGATTAAGAGTACAAATTGCTGGTTACAAAAATAGTCATGAGGATGTAAAGTACAACATAGGAAATATAGTCGATAATATTTTAATGACTATGTGTGGTGTCAACTGGGTACTTTGTTTATCGGGGTGATCACTTCATTATATAAATGTCTAATCACTATGTTGTATACTTGAAACTAATATATTTTATGTCAACTGTAATTGAAAACTTTTTTTAAAAAAGATATTCAGCAGTCTGAGTGGTGAGGTAGGAGGTGAGTAGGGGAAAGTATGTGGGGCCTTGTAAGATTTTGCTCTGCAGGCAGCAGGGAACCTTAAAGAATTTAAGTTGTACCAGAGCAGGATGAGGTGTAAATTCTGGAGCCACGTCAGGTGGCTAGGCAGGGTGGACTGACGGGTGAGGAGGGGCCAGGGTAATGGGGAGCTGATGAATGTATTTATTAATTGATCCTTGGCATCTTGATCTCCTCCTCCTAAGCCCAGCAACAATAAAAACAGATACCACTTATCCAAGGCAGTGTCTGGGACATAGACAGAGTTAAATGTTTTATACACAGCATCTTTAAAAAAAATCCTCACAGCATCCCTATGAGGTTGTTAATATTATTCCCATCTTACAGACGAACAACCCAGGTTCAACGACTCACCTGAAGGTCACACAGCTAGTTAAGTGGCTGAGGCAGGACTCCAGCTCAGCCAAGCCAGCACTGCTGACCACTAAGTGGGGCCCCCTCCCTGCTTCCCACTGCATCCTGGGGCTGCATCACCAATCGCTCAGCTGATGTTTGCATGTTAATGGAGGCCTTCTGTTACCTTATAGTAAACAGTCATTTTTTCCTAACTGACCCAGATGTCTGATGCCCCCGTGGCACAATCTGAGGGTCTACCACCAACTTGCCCCATAAATCATTTGGATTTGCCTAGCAAATTCCAAGGTTCTTAGTCACACACGTTTAAAACGGTGAACTCAGAGCAAACGTCCAGGACAAGATGGAGGACTGGCACTGTCTTCCTGCAACCCCGGTCACAGGGGCAAGGGGCTTCTTAGAAACACATGTTCCTTGGGCCCCACCAGGCCTGTGTGACATCTGGAGTCCACGCTGCACAAGCTCCCCTGACCTCAGCCTAGAGCAAGCAGCTGGCTCAGTCCCTGTCTCCCTGGGAGGGGTCTCCTGAGTGTGCAGGTTTGAAGTATGAGATCTACCTTAACTGCAGCAATGCTGCAGCTCGTGGTGCACAGCCCTCTGACCTCCCTGTCTGCTGCTGTGCGGCAAATCGAGTGACCTTTGGTGGCCCAGGTAGAAGAAATGGGGGCTTGCAAAGGCCAGATCAAGAAGTAAGGGGGTGGAGGTAATAGCCATGTTGGCTTTTAGAGGACAGGTGACTTTTCTCCTCCCACCACAATGCTCTCTGCAGCTTGAGTCCTGCCTGATGGCTTGCTCAGGTACCTACATGCCAAACTCTGTGACTGCGTACGAGGTCACTACGTGATAGTAACTGCATGCTGGGGTGGCCAGGTGACCGTGAAAGCCTCTGAGGGTCAGTTAGGTTCTATCAGCCCAGTCTCTGAATGGTTTGTTTTGAAAACTAGAATAATATAAGTCACCTGCCTCAGCAGAAAACACTTTCATGTAGAAGCAAATGTGGAAAACGTTGCCTGGCACCAACTCACCAGATACTCAGTCGGACGGCCCTGGTGACTCTTTCAGAAACAACCTGCTTTGATCCCCAGCCAACTTGACTGGAGCTGTCCTGGCTCCAAGCTCTTCACTCAGGGTTGTTAATTAGTAGAGTGAGGATGAAACAGTTTCTTGAGACTCAGAGAGAGACACCAAATTTCCAAAAATCAGGGCCGAGGTGAGGTTTTGTCTGAGACAGGCCGGCAGCTCCTAGGTGCAGATCCGGGCCTGGGTGGCCCATGTTGTCAACCTGTTGCCTTTGTAACTGGAAAGATTCCACAACGTGCCTCTTTTTGGGAGAGGCCCAAGGAGTGAGGTTACTGGGTGTTTTTCATCTTAAACCTGAAAAAGCTAATCAAATATTCAAAGACTAAACTATGTGTAATTATAAGTTTGATCTAAAGTAAGACTCAAGAAAGGGACATGACATCCTAGGGTAGGTGCTAAGGGAGATTTTGGGGAGAGAATTAGTGGAGGGCATGCCCCATGCTTGTGCTGGAATAATGACTGTGTCTTTGGTCCTGTGGGCAGCCATCTTGTCCTCTGAGAAGAGAAGGTCCCTACATGGGTAGAGCGTTTGGTCCAGCAGCCACCTGATCATCCAGCCTATTGATGCACAGACCACTTCCTAATGCCCTAAGACAGTGTGTGGGGCAACATCAGCTCACCCACAGGGCCAGGTACTAATTTACCGACCCTCAGTCCAGGCAAGCTTTCCTGTCACCAGAGGGAGACTGAGTCAAACCTATAAACTGGGATGTTATTTGCATATTTAAGAGGCAGATTATTTGAGTTGGAAAGACCCTCAGAGGTGGGCTACTCCAGTGACTCCCAAACCTAACCGATTAGAGGCATCTAAGGGGCATTTAAAATCTACACCTGCCGGCCAGTGGAAGACACTAAGGAACTTCTGTTTTGCTGGGTGTGATAGTCGTTTGAGATGCGCAGTGATCTCCTTTAGGACACCCAGGCGTAAGTAAAAGAGGGCTTGGCGTACATCAGGCAGGGTCCCCACGGGAACTAGATGCACATGCAGAGAAGGTAACTGGGGATGTTTACTGTCTATAAAGAGGCGGCCAAGTCTAGGGGAACCAATAAAAGGGGAAGAGCAAGCAGCAGTGGGGAAACTCCCACCCCGCAGAGTGGCAGGGGAAGGAGAGGCGAAGGGTCTGAGACAGAGGTGCAGTGTTGGAAAGGCAGCTGCCAGGAGCCGTGGCTGGAGTGGAGCAGCACCGTCACTGCCAACCTGCTGGGAGGGGGATGCCGAGGAAATCCAGGGACCAGCTTCACTCTCCTCTGACTTTCCAGTCTGTGCTGGAAACTGCTGGGAGTCAGGGGCAAGGGAGCCTGGTGCGTGCAGCTGCTGAGCTCTCCTTTCCTGAGGTCCAGAGCAGCAGAGCGCACCTGGAGGAGTGAGTGAAGAGCTTGCATGGGATACAGGAAACAAACACGGCAAAATGTTAGGTTGTTGAAACTGGGTGATGTGTCCTTGGGATGGGGAGGGCACTGTCTGTCCTCCTTACTGTGAGGCTATTGGGACATTTTCATTATTGAGTTAAAAACAACACAGATCCCCAGGTCTGGCTCCAGACTAATAAATCAGGATCCTGAGGGAATGGAGCCCAGGTATTTTTATTTCTATAAAGATCCCAGGTTTCTAACCTCTCATCTAATCCAAGCTTCTCTTTTCAGAAGAAACTGTGTCCCTGAGGAAGGAAAGTGACTTATTCAAAATCACAGAGAGCCAGTGGTAAAGATTAGACCAGAATATAAGGCACTAGTCCCAGGTTGGTCCTTAAAAACCATCTGAATAACAGCTGTGAGAGTCTGGGCTATTACAACTGCTTTCTGAGCACTTAGTACACATTAGGCGTAAGCTCTCCATGTGTTACGTTGTTGGGTCATGGCGAAGATGCAGCGAGTTAAGACATAAAATGGGTTTAAAACATGCCTGGCACATAAAAACCTTCAGCAAATAATAGCCATTATTACTATCAGTTCCTTTAATTTTCACGCCAACCTTCTGCAGTAACTACTCTTATTATTTCCTTTTTTTTTCTTCTGTTTGAACAGATAGAGAAACTGAAGCTTAGATAACTATGCCCCTTCCCTGGTATCAGCCAGGTAATGGGGGTTGGACACAGGTCTCAATGACCCTGAAGCCTGAACTCTTAACCACCATCCACTTTCCTGAAAGCGATGCTCCCTTTTGAAGTCTAGGCTGTGTGGGCTGCCCGATTTTCAGTTTGCTCTTCTAAATCCCTCTTTGGGCTGTGGGTCCATAGCGCTGTCATCACTCTTAGTATACAACTGGGGCAGCACTGAGGGTTTGCTGGGTTCCCTGAGGACAGCGCTGAGCCTTCGTGGAATAGCCCCGGCAATCTATGGTGTCTGGCACCCAGGAAGCATCTAATCTGTATTGTTTTGATGACTAAATGGAGAAAGAAGTCAGCCTTTACACTGGATGGTAGTGCACACATCTGCCACACTTCCATCTTGCACCTGGGTGGTCACGCTGATGGATTACCAAGGTCCTTGTGAAGTCTGGAAACTCCATCAAAACCCACAGCTCACGGTGTCCATCAGCCACAACCAACAAATTGGAGTTGGCTTGAGAGATGAAATTTATCAGCAAAAGATACTTTTTAAAACAAGTTTGTCACACTTCAGCCAAGAATGTTATTGCTTATTGAAAATAAGACCCCAGATCTCAGAATCAGGAGAACCTAGACTGGGTCCTGTGAGTAAATGTTGCCAGAATGACCTCGAACAAATCACCTACCTCCTCTGAGTTTGGGGTCCTTGGCTATAGACTGGGAATCCAATATGGTTGTTATAAGAACTAAAGAAGAATGTATTTGCAAAAGCACTTGATACACTCTAAAACATTCTATACATGTAAATTATAATTAATATTAACAATAATGTCACTGGTCTTGTGGGAGTAGATGTTAGTTGTTCTCTGTGACATGAACTTTATATAATTAACAGATGTATCCTGGGCAGATCCAAGTCCTTCAAACTAACCCTTGTTGATTTATCATCCACAAAGGTAGAAAAACTCTCTTTGAGCCTATTTATTTTATAATTTTTATGACCCTTTGAAATATGGGTTCCCTAAATTTACTACCTGCTGCATCCAGTAGATTTTCCTTTTATTTGCTAAAACAATTTCCAAATGCAACCCTCTCCTTAGAGCCAACTCTTCTGTGGTGTGCAGACCTTCTTATACACAGAGACTACAATCCCTTATCTAAAACTCCTGGACCAGACATATTATGAAATTTACAATTTGGGGGATATTAGACAGATGATATTATATATGTACTACCGATTATTTAACTCCTTTCATCAAACTATTAATATTTCTGTGTCGCGTCCCCCCTGACAAGGGCAGTGAGAGAACGAGAGGGGGTGGCGAAGGGTTAAGAAAGAAAAGAAACAGCAGCCAAGAGTCAAATGAAAGTGGGGCCAAGGGTCTCCAGCCTTACAGGACTAAGAGCCCCCAATCAGGCCAACACGCAGCTTTTATTTTTCCACATACCCGGAAGTAGCATTGTTCTCTCCACAGTCTGTGAGTCTCATTCCTGAGAACTTGCTCATGCCAGATTACCCATGTCTGCAAGCTGTTATTTCCGAAAGCCGGCCCACAGAGATCAGACAAATGCTCTGCCTTCACACACCCATATGCATATGACCCCAGGGAGATAAGATTATTATGCTGAGAACGATACTATCACATCATCAGGTCACTTCCCAAGCAGGAAGGAATGTAGCTACAGAGGTAGAAGACCTCCAGTCTCTTTGGGGGCGGGTGAGGACCTATGCCCACCTCCATCAGCCCCAATATTTCTCCTGATGGCCCCCATGTGACTGTGCCTGTCTTAGGTTGTTCCTTCCTCGAGGAATCTTACCCATCATTGGCTAGCCAGCCATCTTTTGGGGCCAAACAGGGAGATGCAAGGCGTATGAGCAGTGTCCTCAATAGGGTCAGTTTAGGGGTAAGCGTGGGGGGACAGACAGCTGGACAGCTGCGTGGCAACATTTCTGCACAAAACATATACATATTCACACTAAGTAGGCTAAATAGACCATTAATCGCCTCATACTAGAAGAGGTTAGGGTTTTGCAGCTCAGTTAGTTAAGTCCAGGTTCAAGACTGTCAATTGAGTTACAAAAAAAAAAGTTTCAATTTTCAGAACTTTCTGGATTTCAGAATTTCAGATAAGGAATTATAGACCTGAACTTCTGTATTTCACAGGGAGGAGGAGGAATAGAGTAGGTGCCTGCCAACAGTGATAAAACTAGTCAGGATCCCAACAGGCAGAAGTTCAAGTATATAAAAAAAGAGCCTCCTCTTTTACTAATTATGCAATTGGGCCTCCTGCACCCCTGCTGTCACTGCCAGAACTGATGCTCTGAACCTCTGTTTACATCCTGTCATTCTCTGACTGAACGTCCTTCTGTGAGTGTCCAACATTCAGCTCCTTAGCCTGATACCAAGGCCTTTAGTGATCTAACCCCTGTCTGACCTTAAGTCTCATCTCTCAACTTGCCTCCAGGAGTAACACAATATTGACTAATCCTCCACACTGGACTCTTCCAGTCTCTGTCCCAACTCTGCCTGAAATGCCTTCATTCTGCTGAAACTGCACTCAACCCTCAAAAGTTGTTTCTGCTGTTAACTCTTTCCTGACACCCACACTGTCCTATTGCACATCTAGACATGTGGGTCTGTGAGCTCTAATCCAGATTGTAGCTGCCCCCCTGAAAACCAGGGTCCACATCATAATGATGCCAGACCTCTGTATCGCTGGTACATGGCACCATGCATATCATAGGTGTTCAAGACACATGCATGTGATCAGGCCACCCCACTCCCTGCTGAAAACTCTTTAGCAGCTCCAACTGCTCTTTGGATAAAGCCCCAAATCTTAACTAGGTACGATGTTGTTAGGCCTCTGTCTACTTTCCTTCTCCATCCCTCAGCACTTGGTCCTCCCATCTGTGGTCCAGATACAACAGGCTTTGTTTGGATTATGGGGAGCCCCATGTTCCTGCCCTCTTTTATGGGGTTAACCCCTTCCAATCCTGCATCTCTCGACCTCAGCATCACTCTCTAATAGAATGATGTTCTTTTGCTACATAGCCCCTTGTGGCAGAGGCAGCCGGATGCCCACCAAATATCCATTCTGCCCCCTTTTCATGGTTCCAGGATCATGATTTTATTTTGGGTTATAATGAGCCCAACTAAAAGTCTGTATTTCCTAGGCTTTCCTGTAGCTAGGTGTGGCCATGTGACTGGGTTCTGATGGAGGATATGTAAACGAAATTTGGTTGGTTAGTGCTTCCAGGAAAAGTTCTTTAAAGGGATATGCTCTTTTGTTTCTTATCCTTCCTGGAGTGTGAACCTGGAGGCTGGAGCTCCTGAAGCTATTATATCTTGGAAGACAAGATGATATGTTAAGCATTGTGGACCAAAAGCACAGAAGGGGGCCGGGTCCCTTGTGACTGAATCAAGATCAAACCTGGCATCTCTGGGTTTCATTTATGAGAGAGAAAAGTAACTGCTAATGTGTTCAAACCATCATGATTGTTTAAAAGGGAAAAATCCTGCAAATCTAATCTTACTAATGTGTATTCTTATCTGCATTCGTAATTAAACATTTATTTGATGGATTTGACAATGCCTCTCTCCCATGCTGGCGTATAGCAACCTATAGGGAAGATATAATGTGAATTTTTGCTTACAGCTACTCGGCCAGTGTGTCACTGTGAAGAGGATGTAAACAGAAACCTCATTTTCAAGTGAAGAAGGGAGGCCAGAAGGGGGAGCTCTCATGCCCCACATGGTGGCGAAGCACTGGGGGGAAACTGGAACAGCCCTTCCCACTTTCCTTTTCCCTCTGGAAGAGAGCTTCCCCTCCTCTGTGTTAGTGGCTCGTGTGGCTGCATGTAGCAAATCACAGTTCCTTGTTCCTGAACAAACTCATTTTCCTGGAGCAATACCTGGCTGACTTTTTGTTGATGGTCAACATCACTAACTAATTGAACAAACAGCCTTCTCATTTTATATCAGCTCTGGAAGTTGACCACCAGGTTTTAGATATCCAGGCTTAGCAGTATGCCCTGTACAGAGAAATGATGACTCTCAGATACTTAGCTAAGGAAAACCATTCCTACAAATAAAGATTCTTTGGTGTACCCCTCTCCTTTCCCTAGTGCCTGCTGTTCTCAACTTGTAGGGTCCCATTTCTCTGTCATCAAGCTCCTCTCTTGCCATCATGCTCTCATTCTTTATGCTCCAGCCAGACTGAACTGCTTGTAATTTCACAAAGATGCCATGTCTCCCGTTTCCTGACCAATGTGTGCTGCTCCTCCCTCTGAACCCCATTTACCTAGCTAATATCTACTCACCCATGGGGCCCCCACTGTGGTGTCATCTTCTCCAGGAAGCCTTTCCAGCCTCTCTAAGCCCAGGTCAGGCCCTTCTCTTGTGTGCTCTTACGGTCTTCCCCAGCTCTCCCATCACGGCCTTTATAACCCTGTATTATTTACTATAGCCCCTGTATTATGGGTTGAATTGTGTCTCCTCAAAATATGCATTGAAATCCTAACCCCTGGTATCTGTAAATGTGACCTTATCTGGCAGATTGGTCACTGTAGATGTAATCAAGTTAAGAAGAGGTCATCTTGATTCAGGTGGGTCCCTAATTCAACCTGACTGGTGTCTCTAGAAGAGAAGGAGACAAAGACAGACACACGTGCAGAGGAGAACACCAGGTGAAGACACAGATGCACAGAGGGAAGGTGGTCATGTGACTATGGAAACAGACACTGGAGCTGTGCAGCTGGCAGCCAAGGAGCACCAACGTTGCTGGTAACAAGCAGAGGCTAGTTGAGAGAGCACAGCCCTGCGGACACCTTGATTTGGGATCCTAATCTCCAGATTGGTGAGAGAACACGTTTCTGTTCTTTTAAGCCATCCAGTTTGTGGTACTTTGTCATTGGCAGCTCTATGAGAGACTGAATATACAATGCACAATGGCCAGATTATATGTAAGAATAGGTCTCTGACCCACAACCTGCAGCAACCAGCCCAGGAAGCCAACCTGCCACCTACAGTAACTCGTCCGGAAAGTTGGACTATTATCTGTATCAATCAGTCCAGGAAGCCAAACAATAACACCTGTGGCAGTCAGCCCCAAATGGCCAGGACTTTCTGTCCCTGTATCTATATTAGGACCAACCAGAAAAGCCAAATATGCATCCTTAACCTATCACATAGGGTACCCTGCTTCTAGTTTGCCTAGCTACACTTTCCCCATGCCACCAGCCTCCAGTCAGGGCACACCTACCTGAAGCTTTCCCTTTTCTACTACAAAGCTTTCCTTCTCATCTGCCTACCTCTGAGTTCTGTCAAGTGAAAATGATGGAGGCTGACTTCCTTGTATAGCCAGCTCTGCTTGTTCTCAGTTGAGTGGTCTTCACTTATTTCCACACCTGGGAAACTAATATACCTGGCATCTTTGAATAAAGGCTTATGCTAACAATGTTCCAGCTCATTCTCCACCACACCCTCTCTGGCTTCATTTCAGGTAGGTTTAGAGAGGTGACCTTATTTTTAACAAATTATCTGTGCAATTAAAATATCTTATTCACCATAATATGCCAACACCTAGCTTATGTGTGGCGTGTAGTAAATGCTCAATTAACAATGTGTTTAATAGAATTGATGGTTCTCTCTTACCTGCCTGGTTAGACATCACCTGGCCAGAACATCGTACTTCCCAAGGAAAGCTGTTGTACAGAATAGGCATGGCCTCAAAGTTAATGAGATTCCCAGATACACTAGATAATGTAATACAAAGCGGATGGTTTAATCACAGCTGGTCAATATTTATGAGGCCAGAGACCCAGCTGTGCCATCTGACTCATTTATAAGCTGATTTGGGAGCCCATAAGCCTTCTTGTGAGGTCCACCTGTTTCTAGGTACTGGAACTAGCAAGGCAGCCAAAGCAATCAGGAAAGAACTTGTCATCCCAGCAATTCAAAGGACAATTCAGACACCCTCCCACTGTCTTCCTGAAGCAGGACACCTTTCCTTTGGAATGAAAAGGTTGTTTAGCTTTTCTCCACTGCAAGCTTCAGCACTCCCTTCACCAACCCCTCGAGGTCCACACAGCCCAAACAGGAAATCAGAAGGAACCACACACCCTAAGGCACTGGATTTGCATCCAGCTGGGCATCAGAATTACCTGGGGTGCTTGCTGAAATTACAGGGAGTGGTGCCCCACCCAACCCTACTGAGCAAAGCCTTGTGAGCAGGGCTGGGCCTTTGGGCTATTAACATGCTTCCTGGATGCCTGGCTTTTGAGGTGCCTGAAACCAATCTACAGACAGCTTTGAGAACCTCTACTCCAAACGGCTTTGGAACGAAAAGTCAAATGCCACACGCGTGTGGATAACCTGAGCACTTGTGGAGATTCAGACCTTGAAATGAAGTATCATTGGTCCCTTCAGGAGCACAGGTTTCGGTGTCTGAGAGATGCCTAGTCGGGCCTGCAGCTGCCCAGCTGTGTAACTTCAGGCATGTCACGTGCACTTTCTGAACTTGAGTCCTTATTGGAAAGATGAAGATAATAAAGATATAAATTAATTTGAGGATTCAACAGAACAACAAAAACACACAAGTGCTTACCTGTTCTGGGCAACCTGACTGAAAATGGGGATGAAGTGGTGAATAAGAAAGACACAATCCTGGGCCGGCCGAGTGGCGCGATGGTTAAGAACTCGCTTGGGATGCCAGAGGGCCCCGGTTCGGATCCCACATATGAGGGCCAGTGACACTGCCCTCCACAGCTAAGATGCTGAACAACAGCTCAACCTGGAGCTGGGCTGCCATGAGTCGCCGGCGACGACGTGGGCTGCAGTCCCTGTGGCAGTGGATTGCCATGGGCTACCGTGTGTGGCCAGCAGCCAGCGTGAGCGGCCAGCAGCCGCAGTGAGCGGCCGTCCAGAAGCCGGCGACTGATCTGCCTCTCCCGGGAAGAGCGCAATGATGGTGCCAACTTGGGCCAGTGAAGCAACGTCCTCCACAACTAGACTGAAGAACAAAACGACAGCAACTTGTCTGTTCCCCTTTCCCCAATTCCCCAGCACTGTTCCCATCCCCCCAATTCCCCAATAAAAAACTTTAAAAAAAAAAAAAAAAGAAAGACACAATCCTTACCTTCTCAGAGCCTATGGTTTTGTCAAAGGGGCAGACATTAAATAATTATACAAATGAACAGGCCATTTCATTTGCAATAAACTAAGCAAAGGAAAATCATAGAATGTTACCAGAGCATGACACTAATGAGCGTGAGCTAGTCTGAGAGTCTGTGAGGACATCACAGAGGATTTGACATTTGAGGTAAAAAAGATGGGGATCCAGCAAAGAAAGGGGTCAAGGGCTAGAAGGGGCTTTGCAGGGTGAGGGGACAGACGTTCAAATGCCCTAAGGCAGGATTGGTTTGGCACAGTCAGGAAACTGAAAGATGTTCTAGAAAATTCCTTGCTAATAGTGATGTACTTTACATGCTTTAAGCAGAAAGGAGCCAGGTTTGAAGGAAAAGGCTAATAAACTTGCTTATTGTTGGAGAGGAGTCTTGGATTCACGCCAGTTCATTCATACCCATCTGCGGGAATTGGCTTCCTTCGGCCTCAGGGGAATGACACCCCTGCAGCCCCTGGAGATGGGGTGGAGGGGTGGGGTGGGGGTGGGGGTTGGGTTCCCCACCGCCACTATAAAGCGAGTCTCACAATAAAGGGACTTGTAGCCTTTTTGCTGGTGGAGGGCCTTGTCTTCAATTTGTAAAAAACGTGACATCTGTGAACTGCAATAAAGAGAAGGTATGCCTGTATTTTTCTGTTTTTCTTTCAACCAAGAAACAGAGATGAGAGAGTTGGAAGTTTAGTTAATTTAACGACAAAACTTTGACACTCTAAATTTGTTTCTGAGAAGTGCCTGCTTCCCACCTCATCATCAGGCTGGTGGCTTATCATTTCCTGAGATCCCACCTAAGCAGCCAGTGTGAGCAGGTCATCGTCACTTATAACCAAACTGTTTCTAAATTCCTCTGTCTCCACCCACAGAGGCTGATATTGCCCTGTGGACTAAATCTTCCCAAGTGCTCAGCTTTTTCCTCCAGATCATTTTCATTTCTGGCTCCCTCTCAGAATGAGTTCCTGTGAATGGTTTCTCTCTCAGTGGCCCTCAAGGTAATTCACATCAGATGGTGGCTGTCAGGTTTGATGAGGCGTGCTGAGCCACACTGGGAATTCTGAAGGTCGGCTCACCGAGTCCTGACCTGACAGAACGTGCCTCAGCAAAAGACAGGGCCTGACGGAACTTCCGTGTACTTTGGCCGGTTTGAAATGCAACATGCAAAGCCAGGTTGTCAATCAGCAGCATCCATGCTTCCCCTCTGGCCCCTACCCAGGACACTGATACTCTGCTGCCTCCTGCAAAATGGTGGGGACCCCTGGAGGTGGGTGGGTGGGATTCATATTAGGCTGGTGCAAAAGTAATAGCAGTTTGGGACCATGAATTTTAAATCATTATAATTAGGCTCAAATACATCTTTATTAATTAAACTAGGAACCAGTACAATCAACATATTTTTGCCAATGAAAAATACGTTTGTTTATTCCTGTAGCACAAAAATACGTGCTTTGGGATTCTATTAACTCTTTTTCTTTTGGAAAGCATTTTCTGCATCGTGCTGGTTGTGGAAGTGTTTTCCCTGCAAAAAGTTGTTAAGATGCTTGAAGAAATGGTAGTCTATTGGCGAGAGGTCAGGTGAATATGGTGGATGAGGCAAAACTTTGTAGCCCAATTCGTTAACTTTTGAAGCGTTGGTTGGGCAACGTGTGGTGGGGTGTTGTCGTGGAGAAGAATTGGGCTTTTTCTGTTGATCAATGCCGGCTGCAGGCATTGCAGTTTTCGGTGCATCTCATCAATTTGCTGAGCATACTTCTCAGATGTAATGGTTTCACAGAGATTCAGAAAGCTGTAGTGGTTCAGACCAGCAGCAGACCATCAAACAGTGACCATGACTTTTTTTTGGTGCAAGTTTGGCTTTGGGAAATGCTTTGGAGCTTCTTCTAGGACCACCCACTGAGCTGGTAATCGCCGTTTGTCGTATACAATCCACTTTTCATGGCACATCACAATCTGATCGTGATATGGTTCACTGTTGTTGCATAGAATAAGGGAAAGACGACACTTCAAAACGACAATTTGTTTGACTTGCGGTCAGCTCATGAGGTACCCACTCATCGAGCTTTTTCACCTTTCCAATTTGCTTCAGATGCTGAATGACCATAGAATAGTCGACGCTGAGTTCTTCAGCAACTTCTCGTGTAGTTGTAAGAGGATCAGCTTTGATGACTGCTCTCAATTGGTCGTTGTCAACTTCTGGCCGGCCACTACGCTCCTGATCTTCAAGGCTCTGGTCTTCTTTGCAAAACTTCTTGAACCACCACTGCACTGTACGTTTGTTAGCAGTTCCTGAGCCAAATGTGTTGTTGATGTTGTGAGTTGTCTCTGCTGCTTTACAACGAATTTTGAACTCGAATAAGAAAATTGCGCAAATTTGCTTTTTGTCTGACATCATTTCCACAGTCTAAAATACATATAAAATAAACAGTCATTAGCAAAAACCATAAAGTGAGAAATGTGCATTAAAATGATGTATAACATAACCACACTTATTTAAGAATGTATTGCAATACTGAAGGCAAATTTCAATAATGCAAAAACCGCAATTAGGGCTAGCTGAGTGGCTCAGTTGGTTAAGAGCTTGCTCAAGAGTGCGAGCGCTGAGCAACAGAGTCACCGGTTCGATTCCCACGTGGGCCAGTGAGCTGCGCCCAAGCTGAGCTGCCATTGAGCTGCCAACAGGTGGCAGGATGGCTCAGCTGGTGAGAGCCACATGCTCCTAACAACAAGGTTGCCTGTTCAAGATGATGGGCTATGCCCGCCTGCAACTAAAGACTGAACTTGGCACCTTGAGCTGAGCTGCTGCCCGGATGGCTCAGTGGATAGAGCGTGAGCTCTTAACAACAAGCTGCTGGTTCAACTCCCACATGGGATGGTGGCTAGGCCCACCCGCAACTAATTGAACACAGCACCTTGAGCTGAGTGGCACAACTGGACTTGGAGCTGAGCTTGCTGCGCCCTCCACAACTAAGATTGAAGGACAACAACTTGGCTGTTCCCCTTTCCCAATTCTCCAACACTGCTCCCCTCCCCCAATTCCTCAATAAAATCTTTAAAAAAATAAAAAACTGCAATTATGTTTGAATCAACCTAATATTTACTGAGCAGCTACTCTGTACCATGCACTGTACTAGGTGGGTTGTTGTTTTTTTTCCCAGTTAACTGTTACTGTCACCTTGTGAAGTAAATGTTTTTTCCCAGTTTACAGGGAGGAAACTGAAGCTCTGAGAAGTTTAGAAACATGCCCCTTTGCAAGTAGTTTAACTTAAATTACAATCGACATATGTTCTGTCACCTCTCGATAGCCCAATGACTCACCCTTTTAACCAAAGCTGCAGAGAGGTAGGTAAGATCTTGGAACATTGCACGAGCTGGCAAAGGGTCCATGTGATAATGGACTTCTAGGGTTATGATGGGAATGAGAAGAAGGTTTCTATCCAGGTCCCTAGGGCAAACTTCTGCTGTGGTTTCTCAGAGAATAATTAAACTGAAAAAAAAAATTATGTATCTTTCTGGGCTTGGAAATCACAATTCCTACTCGTCAAGTGTGCATTGGTTTCTTTGCAGTACTCAGGAATTGTAGTGGGCTGTGGTTCAATATCAGAGTTCCAGACTATTCTGGTCTTGTACTTTCCTAACTGTGTGACTTTGAAAGAGCCCCTCATCCTCTCTGATCCTAGATTTCCACCCTTGTATGATTGTAGTGACAATGACACCTACTTTGGAAGCTTTCTTTATGAGGGTAATTACCCTCTGTTTGCAAATGAGGAAACTGAAGCTCAGAGACATTTATTAATTCTTTCCAGAAACATTTATTGACAATTACATGACAGGAGGGACAAGTTGAAGATCCGTTCATTCATGTAAAGCAGGCCTTTTAATAATAATTAATGATTTAATAATAATTAATAGTAACCATGACTATGAAAACAGTGACGAAACACTGGCTAGAAGATTAAAGACAAAACAGAGAAAACAGAGAAAATTCTGGAGTGCTGAGTTTTAGGGACCGCAGTGTTGGGCTCCAAGAACTGGGACATGTAGACCCTCTCTGGTTCCTGGCCTTGCAGGGGTCTTGTGAAAGCCTGGGCGAAGCCACCTGATCTCTAGAAAAACTAGGGGGATTATTTAGAGAGCCAGGGTTCTGGCAGAGAAGAGCTCAAAAGAGGTAATTAGGGAAACTTTCATGAAGGCTCAGTTTACAAAAGGAGGTTTAAGGGAAGCCAGGAAGGAACAGTGATGGGCACCCCAGCTAATGCAGAGGGACACTGCCTCCCTTTACCCAGATGCAGGCCTGAAGGGGAAGCAGAAGGAGAAGCTACTAGAACCAACAAGACCTGTAACTCCAAGAGAGAAGGCTGATATGATTTGTGGTCTTGGATAAAGGAGTGCAGATACTGCCCTTAGCTACAGACGGAGGGCATTGGGAAGAGGAAGTACCCCAACCTCTCTGCTCCCCCACTCCACCATTGTCCCACTGGTGTCCCAGATAGAGGCTGAACCCAGATAGGGGGTAAACAGCAAGGGAGTCCATTGACACAGTCTATGGAGGTCAGCCCCTCTGGGACACAGACAGAGTGGGAAAATTTTGGAGAGTACCCAGCACAGCTACCTACAAAAAAGAAAGGAACAGAAATCTATCTGGAGGGAAGAAGAACACCAGGAGCCCCTTAGCTAGTTGAGAGGGGGAGGAATGGCTGCAATGATGGGCCAATCTGGCATGCCCAACAACCACACATCAAGGGCAGGCTTTGATGTGGAGGCTCTGCAAGTTTGCCTGTTCAATGTTGAAAAGCCAGTTCCAAAAGGTAAGACACTGATCAACTTCCCAATTCAATAAAGGATCTGTGATGGGATATCTAATTGATATTCTAAAAGGGGTCAAGACATGGATCACTAATGTCTTTGGACCTCATGGAATGTTATTGAGTGGATATGATAATGTGCCCCCCATGTCCCCCTTCAGGAATGAAGAATGTACTCCACCAACTGCTGCTAGCCAATGTAGGGGTTGCCTCTGATGAACAGAGCTCCCTCACCCAATGCCATGTTGCCTTCTGGAGGTAGCTGTATCCAGTGACTGATCAACATGGCGATGTAAAGGCTTCCCCCGCCAGCCATCACCCCAACTAAGGCCAACTCTGAATGGCCGGCCCAGCTCCAGCGTGGGGTTGGCTTGGACTATCACTGGGGGCATGATAGCCCAACTTCTCCCTCTGCCCAGTCCCGCTTCTGTCTTTTGCTCAGGTGTTGACACCAAGGGCACCCCTTAATACACATCTAGCCTGCCCTGTATCTCAGTGTCTGCTTTCTGGTACTCAACCTGCCACAGTTGTTAGAAGTTTCCTTATTAGCAATCCTACAAATGAAACGACAATTGAGAATTTACAAGCAGTAATAATACCAGACATCTGCGATGCTTTATACTTTACCCAACACTTGTTTGTTCATTTAATCTTCTCAGCAATCTGGAAAGGTCGGCAGGTACTCGGAGAAAAATGGCCTTGCCTGTTTTATTAGCTCACAAACATGAGATGCCCAGCGTGAATGGGTATCAGAAAAATCCTCTTGGAGGCAGTAATTATAAGATTTAGGATAATGATTTTCAAGCTGTTTCATGAATCGTGAGTGCTCTACCAGATGGTAACAGGTGCTCTGTTTTGTAAAGTGGGAGTGATGTGCAGGCGTATATTTTTGGAAGATGCTGGGTTAAAATTCTTGACTGCAGGACATATCCGAGCCTTTAATATGCTAATGTGCATTGTTAGTCTTCAAGAAGAGGTTTGTGGTAGTATTCCCGAACTTATGTGACTATAAAACGTCTTCCCATCCCTCCGGGCACTATGGGCTGCAGACGATGGTCCGGAAATGCTAACTTAGAGGCAGTGTCCATTAGATAGAGGCCTCTTCTACTGTTATTATCCTTTCCTTTCCACTTACTTCTTCCCATTTTTAAGGACAAAGGGAAAGGCATTGCTGGATAGGCTCTGGAAGCGGCATCAGGAGACAGGCGTCAGTTTGGAAGGCTCCCTTCCTCTGAGCCTCACTGGCAAGGAGAGGAGCAGGCAGACAGTGGGTGGTGCCTGGGAGAAGTGAGGCCGTTCCTGAATTAGAGGCGTGAGGCCCGAGCTCCCTGGGGGATGTGGGTGGGCAGGAGGACAGGGAGCACAAGCGGGCTAAGGGCTCTGGGGAGAGGACGATGAAAGCTTGGGGCTTTCTCCAGAGCTCGGTGAATTTTTTCAGAGCCCTTGGCTTCCTGGTCAACCCCACGGAGGCTGCCAAAAGCACTGATGCTTTCAAAAGAGCAAACGAGAAAGAGAAAAATGAGCCTGGGCAGTTCTGCTCCAGCTGACTGATGTGGCCACTGCTCATCACTGTTCTCCAGAGCCAAGAGCTGCTCCAGCCCACAACCCTCTCAGACAGGAGGGATCCCTGGCTGAAGCTCAGAGGAGCCAGCTCTGTTCTCAGGGCTAGCTCCATCCCTTTGGCCCTAAAAACATGAAGCCAGAGTTCAAGTACATGCCTGACTATCTGACACTAGGGGAGACAACACAAAACAACATTGAATAATATCCCCCTGCCTCATATTTACTTAGTAAATTCTCAATGTTTTATATAAATGGAAAAATAAAAAATGTAGCTAAATCCAAAGTCTTATTAGGTCTATTTGCTTTTGAAAATTAGAATCTCATGCTAAAGAGATGACTCGTGTAAAGTTCAGCGCGCTAGTCTGGGAGGTGGCGCTGCCCCTTCCTAGCTGTCTTAGGTCCCTCCAGAAGCTGACCCTGAGACAAGGATTTGAATGTTAGTAGTTAATTTGGGAGGTGATCCCAAGAGTACTGTTGGGGAGTGAGGAGTGAAACAAAGAAAGAGGGGTGGTTGATGAAGGGCGTGTCATTGATCAGAGTCACAGTATGGGCAACTGAGGCTCTGTCCTACTGGGGAATCGGGGCGACCACATACAACTCAGCTCAGTGATCCTACTTGAAAAGCAAGGGAGCTGGGCTGTTTAATTCTCTAAGCCATAGCCTGCATTAGCTGAGGGCGGCTCCTCAAAGCACTGACGCCTGGCAATTCTGGCCTGCCCTGTGTGGGGGTTGAGAGAACATTTTCAGATAAAGAGTTGCAGGTACTTGTGGGAGGACGTGGCGAGGACTGGACGGGTGAGCTCTGAGGGATATGAGTGTGACACCAGCTGAACTAGTACTTAGTTACGTGGACCAGGCAAGCAAAAAAAACTTGCTAAACCTCAGCACCCTCCCTTGGGAAATGTTTGACAACATCATCTATCTGATAGGCTGTTGTGATGATTAAGTGAAATAATGCTATAAATAGAGCATGTTAGTGGTCTGTTACTACGTAATAAATCACCCCAAAACTTAATGACTTAAAATGACAATAATTACTTATTGTATCTCACAGTTTGTGTGGACAATTCAGATGGAGCACGGCTGTCTGGGGCCCCTGCTGGAAGACTTGAAGCCTGGGAGATAGACTCTTTTGAAAGCTTGACCAGGGCTGAGGTGTCCATTTCCACGAGGCCTCACAGCTCCTCTGCACATGGGCCATTCCAGAAGACTGCTTGAGTGTCCTCACCACATGACACTGGCTTCCTCCAGAGCAAGAAGCGAGGCAGGCACTGCATTGCCTTTCATCCGAACCTCAGAAGTTGCATCCTGTCCCTTCTGTGCTACCCTATTGGTCACGTGGGTCAGCTGTGGTTCCTATGTGAAGGGCTTCGGGACCAGAAAGCAAGGACCCCTGGGGGCCATCTTGGAGGCTGGCCCCCAAACAAAGTGACAGGCACAAAACCAGAGTTCAGTAATGTGAGCTGCTATTTTTATTCTAAGAACAAAAGAAAGCCCCTTGGTAAAGCCTGGAGAAGGGGAGCCAAGGGCCAGTGTTCCCCTCTGGTGCTGGTCTTGCTCCTCCCAGACATTCCTCTCTGGGGGAAACACAGCTTATTCTCTGTTTGACAAAAGGCCTCGTCTCTAACCTTCCCTGGAGCCAGGCAGGTGGTGCTTGTTTTCAGCAGGCATGTCAGCAGGCAAAGTAAACAGAGGCTGTACAGAAATTCATAACACTGTAATTAGGCAGAGAAAGGTGCTAACTGCAAATCTGGAGCCCCAAACGTCCTCCAAGGGGTAGTTAGGCTACAGAGTGTGTGTTAACTGGCAATAGCTTTGAAAGGAGAATTTGCCAGAGAAGCCAGTGTCAGCACAGATCACATGCAGACAACCGTGGGCTGGCTGTACATCCAGGCTCATCTGTTTTAAACTGAAAGCTCTGAGCCCAAGAGTCCAGCCTGAGTCTGAATTAATGATGAGCATCAGTGGGGTTTGGCATCACTTCCCTCACAGAGAGGCAGGCACTTAATGAAATTTTCAGGGCTGGCTCTTGGTGCCATTTTCTGTGCCAGATTCTCAGATGATAGAGGTTCCAATAACAAGGGTTCCTCACCATCGGCATATGTGCTTTGAGGAGCGAGGTGAGCTGGATGGTGGGACTATGTCTTTACTTTCTACTTGCTTCAGTGTCACCCACAGTGAACACCTTCCCGGTGTCTGCTGCATGCACAACCATTCATTCACTATCCTTCATTCAGCGCCACTATGTAACATGTGACAACATGTGGTCCCTCCCATGCCTGTAGGTGATGGTTGCATCAGGCTGGAATTTAGAAGTGGAACCCAGGGAGACAGTCATAACCTTGGAGGTGCCTGGATCTTTAATGTGCATCCAGGTAGTGATAGGGGGACATCTTCCATGGAGAAGCAGAAGAGGGTCTTCTGGAGAGAAAGAAAGAATGAAGCAGAAATGTAGGAGCAGAAATGAGAGATGAAAAAATAATCTAGACTTTCTAAAGGCCCCTTCTGGCCCCTTCCTGAGACCCCTGTGTAGCTTCACCTCTGAGTTCTCAGGGACACCCCTATATTCTTAGAAATTCCCATTTTCTTCCTAAACTAGTACAAATTGGATTTTCTGTTACTTTCATAATAGACTAACCAGTTTGACAAGTTATGGCTTGGTGTTTTTTAAATGTAATTGTGGTAGTAAAATAATAATACACACATCCCTACACGCGCACGCACACACATGTGTGCGCACAACGAGGGGTGCTTGTTCTTCCTTTCCCAGGACCCCAGGCCTTTGGGTGCTGGAGCACTGTGCCAGGAAAGAACGGCACAGGCCTTCGCTGTGAAGGGCTAGCCGGGAGCTGGCATGCCTGGTGCCTGGGAACAGGCAGGTCATGCTCCATGAAAGAAATGAACCAGGAAAAACAAATCCGTCTGGAGGGACACCCTCTACCCAGCTCTGTGATTCTGGGCATCAGAGTAGATGGGATCGCTGGAGCTGAATTTTTCTGATTTTACAAGAGAAGACAGAAGTTCAGGCTTATATAAAACTTATTGATTTACAAATGTTGCAAATTAAAACCTTTTTAAAACTACTCTGAACACCAAGCAGAACATATCTGTGGACGCTGTCCAGCCTGCAGCCCTCCAGCTGGAGACCTGTGTTCTAGGCTCTCAGGGAGATGAGCTTGGACAGTGTGTCAGGTGGAGGACTCGGACTGAGCAGACTCCAGGGACTGAAAGATGGAGGGCGGTAGCTTCCACTGAACCTGGGATGGTCCTATGCAGCCCCCTGGGAGGGACGCCGGGAAAGCTGAACACTATACACAGTGGTCTCAAATGTACTGTCCAGGGCCCCTGTAGCCAAGGCTGTTGTGGGTGGAGAAGACCACTTGGGGGGGGCATTTCTGTGGCCAACTCAGAGTAGCAGTCTCTGATCAGTGATGGAAAACCTGAACTAGACAGCAGGGTCATGAAGCAGGACTGATGGTAACAACAGGGAACCGTGGGGATCAATGGCCAGATTCCTGCCCGTTTCCTAAAGTCAGGGTGAGATTCTTACACACAGAATGGGAATGGGTCCCAGCGATGCCTCCAGCAGGCAGGCAGGAGTGGAGCCAGTTTTAAGCTGATTAGAAAAACATGAAGAAATATGGCATTTCTTCGCCTGAGAATTGAGGTGCAAATTCACACTGCAATCCCAAGGTCCTAACAAAGACACTGCACTAAAACCTTCCCATTGGGTCATATTCATCAGGGTTCCATTCTAGTTGTTTAAAACAGAGGCAATTTAGTACGAGGACTTGATCTCCAGGAAGTGAAAGAGACCAAGAAGGCAGTCAGGGCTTCGTGAGGCCACCTCAGAGATGAACAAGTGAGGAGGCCACTACTGCTGTAAGCTGGGGGGACAAACGGAGGACAGCTGCCCATGGGGCCCAGGCCTGGAGTCACTGAGCAGAAGCTGGAACCACGGCAGGTCTGCTGGCAGGACCTGGAGCCATGGAGGGAGTGAGGAGAGGTGACAAAGACATCACCTGAGCAGAGAGGAAGGTGAAACACCCTGGTCTTTCCCTCCCTTCTGCTCCCCCATACTCCACCAGTGCCTCCAAATAACTGAGGTGAGATGGAAGTCAGCTGAAATGGGAGCCTGGAAACACAACCTCTGAGTGTCAGCCTCCCTGAGATACAGAGTGGCGCATGGGAAGGCTGAGGAGTGGACCCGAGGCAAAGAGGGTGAAGCTGGAGAGAGGACCACAGAACATAGATACCATGGAACATTCCAGAAGCATGAACACACAGAGCCTGACTCCTGTTTCTGAGTTTGCTCCTAATCTGATCTACCATGTACAGGTTCTTAGGCAGGAGATGTCCCGACTGTGATGCCAATGAAGGGAAGGTGAAAAAAGACGTCACTTACAGTCACTCCAGAATTATCGCTATGCCAAGAACTATCTTAGGAACCTTATACCCTTATACTGTTTACCTAACTTAGAGCAAGGGTTGGTCTCCCTGTTTCACAGATAAGCAAACTGAGGACAATAATGGGTGACATTTAGGCACGCACTTTTAGGCACTGAACCACAGAAATTACAGGGAAGACGTGTTCCTAGGTCTTACTAGCAATTTGCTTCCTTCAGGATCTAATCTGGCCCCTAGATAATTTTTATTTTGGTAGTTAGAGTCCTAACCCACTTATCTATTCTTATCATGACTATCTATGACAAATTTGTATGACAAAGGACAAAGCTGCTATGGTTTCAGAGGTATAAAGTAGGGCTGAAGGAGGGCAGGCAGATTTTGCAAGATGTGTCATACAAGCATACGGATGTCATAAATCTCCTCCCCTCCCACCCCAGCACTCTCCCACAGAGCCTGAAATATTAGATGGATAGCGGTTGACTGTTTTAATCATAGATGTCTTTTACGGATATTGGTTTCTCCAAGTTCTTAGGGTTGAAGAACACTGATGGCTGTCTGTGTCAACAGTTGTGGTTGGAGTCCCTGGAGAACTGTGATGTTTTGGTTTTGTGGCCTTTGCTGCAAATCCCTGTCTGTAAACAGAGGTCTGGGTTAATTGCATAGAGTGGAACTAGATGTGGAATGGAGATTAATTTCAGCCAGTCTCATTTCCAACCATTCCCCCGACACACATCTTCTCTTCAGCTTGAACCACACTTACTGTTACTTCTACACCCATCACACCCATCCCTCTTTTTCACTTTTATTCAAGCCATTCCTTCAACTTGGGGTGCCCTTCACATTTTTCTCTAGAAATTGTATTCTTCAAGGCTCAGTCCAGGTCCACATCCTCCATGGAACTGTCTCAAGTTAGCTCTGTGACATAACAGCACAAGTTTGGCTAGCGCTGGTCATTAACTAATCACCCTCATCAGTAGCACGCAAGCTTTATCAAGTGACTAATATATAGAGTGCATAGTACCAAGCATAGAGGTGTCACTGTGAGATAAACCATACCCTCCACCCATCCTTGCCCATGTTTCCAATCTATTCAAGGAAACAGAATATTCATTCACTCATTCATTCTGTCAACACTGAGTAGCTCAAGTGTGGGCTCAGCACAAGGCAGGCGGTAAGAAGAGGCGCCATAAATATATACATATGGACATTAAGCTTTAAGCAACAGCACGAAAGCTCACAAGTGCTAAGAGACAAGTTAAATCCTCATCCAGCAACACAGTATAGTTCTTTACAAAGAGAAACAGAACTCAGCCTGGATTCCAACCCTACTTACACCTGTGTCGCCTTAGCTGAGACACGTAAATGAGGATGCCACGCACGCTGGATAGATTTTGTCCTGTCCTTTGTGCCTCGCCCAGAGGGTGTGTGGGGGCTGAGATCAGGCCATGCTGCTCACCCAGCTGAGCTCTCTGGGTCTGGGGCTGCTTGAGCTCAGAGAAAGGAGAGCCCTCTTGTAATTTATCTGCTGAGGGATGCCATTTTGAAATTTATCCTCCAAGAAGAGATGCCTTTTTCTAATTCACGCAAGGCACTTAAAAGCTAACGGAGCCCTCCACTTAACCTGTCTGAGTCTTAGTTTCCTTATCTACAGCATGGGGCTAATAATGCTGATTTAAAAGCTTGTTGGAGGGTTAAATAACATTGTGATTTAACGTAAGTCTTTAGTTGCAATGGAAGGGAATCCAAATTAAATTGCAAAAAAAGAAAAAGAAAAGGGACTTTTGGGGTGTGTTGTTAGAAAGATGCAGAGGAAGCCTCAGAAAGAGAAGAAAAAGTTGCAGGGCCAGAAAAATGTGTCGGGCTGGAAAAAATGTGTCGAGCCCTGTCAGTCAGGGCTCAGGTACCAGAACCACTGCAGGTATTTCAAGCAGAAAACAGCTGAGCGCTGGCATGGGGGCTGGGTGTGCAGGAGCACAAGCCAATGGCTTGACTGAACTGCACAATTCAAGGACAATACCATGACTAGGAGCCAGGGTCCAGGGAGCCACGGTAACTGTCATCCTTGCCACCATCACAACCGTTACTCATGTCCCATGAAGCTGGGGACTAGTCTCAGAATAATTACTACATAAGGAAATCATATACACAAAAGCACTTTTAACAGTGAGGGCTCTAAAGAGGGAAGAGATTATCTTAGGCCTCCTTTCTCAGGCAGACCCATGTGCAGGTCTTTCCCTAGGAGGTCACAGGGACTGTAGCCCACAAGTGTGGGATGCCAGATGCAGCTTTTTACAGGTGTCTCAGGGTAAGGCAGTGAAACAGAGCGTGTTCCTGCATTCCTACCTGAGGGCCTCTCCAGAGAGTGGAAGAATGTCATCTTACCCCACCCAGCTTGGCCAGTGCCCTCCACATCATAGAAATCACCCCAAAGCATTGCAGAGGTCCGTGAGGAGAAAGAATTAGGGAAATGCAGGGGCTGTGTGCAGTTGTCACAATGATAGAGGAGGACTATTGGCATTTGGCGGAGTAGGGGTGGGGTGACGGGGTATCAGACATCCTATAGTATGTGGATTTTATCCCATGTCCCACACACGTTTTTAGTGGGCTTCATGCAGGTGAAAAGCCAATTTGGAGTTATTTGAGCTGTAAAGTGGTTTTAATATATATCTGAAAATTTGTTGCCATTCCTCCCTTCAAAGAATGGAGCTGAATTCCCCTCCCTTTGAATGTGGGCCAGACATGGTAGTGACTGTGCTAAGGAATGGAATGTGGCAGAGGTGACACTAATGTGAATTCTGATGCTGGGCTATAAAAGGATAGCTTGTCTGTCCCTGTTTCTTGGGTCACCCACTCTGGTCCAGGTCAGCTGCCGTGCTGTGGAAGACACTCAAGCAGCCCTGCAGGGAAGTTTGTGCAGGGAGGCAGTAGGCCTGCCAACAGCCAGCACCAACTTGCCGTGTCATGTTGGGGAGCCACCTAGGAAGTCGGTTTTGCAGCCCCAGTCAAGTCTTCCAGCTAAGGTCCCAGACATCATGTAGTAGAGACAAGTTATCCCTTCTGTGCTTTGAATTCCTGGCCCTCAGGAACTGTGAAAGATAATAAATGATTATGGGTAATTCCAGGCACTAAATTTTGGGGTAAATGTCATGTAGCAATAAGTAATAACTTAACTCTACCTACATACCAGCACAAAAGTTTTCCATGGCTCTTTTTAAACTTTGTTGGGAAACAATGTATTTTTTCCAGGACCCATCAGCTCCAAGTCAAGTTGTTGTCCTTCAGTCTTAGTTGTGGAGGGCGCAACTCAGCTCCAAGTCCAGTTGCCGTTCCCAATGTCCCATGCAGGAGTTGAACCTGCAACCTTGTTGTTAATAGCATACACTCTAACCAACTAAGCCATCCAGCCGGCCCACCAACAGCTCAGTCGTAGCTCAGCTCAAGTCGTTATCTCCAGTCTAGCTGCAGAGGGCGCAGCTCACTGGCCCATGTGGGAATTGAACCAGCAGCCCTGTTGCTCAGAGCACACGCTCTAACCAACTGAGCCACCCGGCCGCCCCTCCATGGTTTTAATATGTACTGAGGTTTCTTGAAATGCAATTACTGTTTATATCAAGAGATAGTTGTATTTAGTTTTGTTTGAACCTTTATCAAAAGTTGTTCTCTACTTGAAAAATAACATCAGCAAGAGCAAGGCCCCTTAAAGTATCTGAGTCAGCAAAGGAAACACCCATAACAGTCTATATTTGCAGATGTTGCATGCACAGCGATTCTTCTTAAATCTGAATATTCAGCTGAATACTGTCTTACATTTCTTACATCTAAACTCTTCTGGAAGTTGCAAGCATCTGACTACTTCATTATGTCTCCCAGTGAATCCATACTTGAACACTTACATATTAAAACACATTTGATATTATAATAACATTTCCTTTTATTCATCTTTTATATTAGAGTTGGGCCATTATACTTACTTTTTAAAAATTTGTGAGTAAGCAGGTTATATTTTAAGAATGAATTTAATTCAGGGTGATAGAGAACTTTCATTCAGGGTGATACAAAATATTTGTTAAGAAAAAGAAGGTGAGACTTTGAGACAAGTGCTAGAAAATATTTTATTGACTTAGGAAATTAGGATCAGTTGTTCTCCTGACCCTCGATACCCTCGGCAAACTTCCGGCACTATTTTCCTCTGTTTCATTACATGAGCCCTCTTCTCTAGCCAAAATGAGCCTTCCTACTATTCTCAAAATGGACTGCATTTTTCTGTCTTTCCTTATGCTATTTCCCTATCTTGAATTCCCTCTTTTTACCCTTCTGTATTTTAAAATCTGATTAATACCTGACATTCATTCAACCAACAAACGACGACAGAGCCCTCTACATAGGCCGGACCCTGTGTATGCAGTGCAGCTCATGCAATGAATGAGAGACACAGGTGCTATGATGTTCCCTGAGACTCCAGTCTATCCAGGAAGCTGAACTTGTGCAATTACAGGAAAGTGATGATGGGAAATGCTGAATGACCATGTGGAGTGAGCACTGAGGGGACTTTATGTGGTGAAAACCTGTTCTGCGTTCTCCAAGCTGCAGTCATTTTAAAACATGTTGCCTGGAGCTGGGGTCCCCACCCAGTCCTGGCCACACTGTGCCCAGAGCGTTCCTCTGCAGCTCCCGTCACGAGCCTTCCCTCCTTCCAGCCTGAACAGGCCTCTAGTTTGGAAGGTTTGCCCTGTGTGGCTTGGCCCGCTCCCTACAGACCAGACTGCAGGCTTCAGGACTGGGCACGCCCTGTCCCTCGTCCCTTGTGGCTCCCTCCTGGAGAGGCACTCTTGTGAACTGAGGCAGGCCTGGAAAATGAACCGGACTGCTGCTCTCTGGCAGCTGCCATACGCTCAAGCTGGCGAATCGAGAGAGAACGGAGTCCTGGGGTTTGGTGGCACATACTGGGGGCCACTTGAATAGGGACTGTGGGCCACGGAGCAGCACGTGCCTCTGCCCTAGGCCTTTTCTGCAGCCCCCTGGGCCTGGCCACACTCTGCCAGCACCCGGCCTAATTCTTGCACCCCAGCTCCGCCCAGTGTGGCTTGCAGCCCCTCCTTTCAGTGATCACTCCATGTGTGCTCCCACTTTACTGACAAAACTGACAGTACATATACCCATGGACACACAACAAACCACAGGATGAACCTTCCATGGATACACCCAAACAAGCCGCAGGTCACAGCAGCCTGGAGAAGACGCTGGTGAATTTTCAAAACAAAATTGTGAGAGAGTATATGTTGTCAGAGAAGAAACAAGCACAGGGAACCCTACCCCGCACC
>NW_017731508.1:562606-584411 GCF_001890085.2 Hipposideros armiger | reverse complement strand
CCCCCCACACTTCTTTCCCGAGTGGCTTACAATTGAGAGGGGAGCCAGAGGAAATGGCTGCTTCTTACCACATGAGGGCACTCTGGAACCTTGAGACCAGGAGGCAGCTGGAATGTGGGGCCTTTTTAATAAAGGCTATGCAATTACAGTTAGCCATCAGCAGACAATCTGGAAATCCATCCTGGAGAAGGGAGCGGTGACAAATGGGCTTTATAATGAGGCTTGGGCAAGGCAGGCAGAGGGCAGAAGCAGCAGAGGTGAGCAAGAGGGCTTTAAGTTCTAACGCAGGTAGAAAATGGTGACCCTCACTTTTGCTTCCATTACTCAAAAAAAAAGAGGGTCCAATTAACCCAGTGGTTCTCAACTGGGGGAGACTCCCCCACCTGGGGACATTTGCCAGTGTCTGGAGACATATTTGATTGTTACAACTTGGCAGCTGGTGTGGGGGTGGTGTCATTTGCACCTAGTGAGTAGAGGCCAGGAAAACTGCTCACTACAAATCTCTTATGATGCACAGAATGTCCTCCTTTTCCGGCAAAGGATTATCTGGTCCCAAATTCCCAGGCTGGGCAGCCCTGAGTTAACCCAGTCATAACCCAGTCAAAAGGCCTGCCTGCTCAGTGGGCATGAGCGCCATGATCCAGTTTTTCCACTGCTACCATGCTGGATTGAATTGTCCCCGGGATGTGGTCTAGTCTTGCAGATGCCGTCATAGTTAGCAGGAAAAAAAACCATCCAGGGTCTTCACTACAACCTCTTTTTTCCCCTGTCCTTGAGTTTCCCCAGTAGCAGACTCTGAGACAAGGATTGAAGCACAGGTAATGTACTGGGAAAGGAACCCCAGGAAACACTCACTGGGGAGTACGGGAAGAGAGACAGGAAAGGGATGCCAATGTAAGGTGTGCCTTTGAGTAAGTCACCATGGTGGGTGTTGGCAGTGTGAGGCTGCCCAGAGCCCGGAGCCAGTGCAAAACATGCCCTTCAGCGTCACCCCATGGAGGAGGTGAGAGCAGGGCCACCGGCCTCCCACTCTCGTCAGTCCCTGGTCAGGGCTGCTGGGATGTGGGGGCATTCATTCGCTGTTATTGGAGCCTGCCTTGCTAGCAGAGGGCTCCAGCTGCCAGATGAGGTCCTCAGGGAGAGATGTGTCGGTCATTGTAGTCCCTATCTGCTACCTCCACGCCCCCCTCTCCCCAGGACTCCAAGGACTATCAGAACTCCTATGCATGGCGACTGATATTCTATTTGTCGACAGCAGCTCCCTTTTGGGGTTGTGCTAGAATGTACCAAGGTCCCTTAATGGAAGACAAGCAGATGTTGTGCCTCAGCCAGAACTCCAGTTTCTTGGTCCCTGAGGCTGACAAGCCTGACTACAGAGTCTGGGAGCACAGAAAGATGCCCCTGGAAGCCACAGGGCTCCTGGTGTGTGCACAGGCACTGGGAGGTTGAGGGAGTTGGGGCTCTACAGGGTTCTAAGTCATTGTCAGCCCATGTTAGCTGTGCAGGTGAACTGATCCTCAGGACCTTGTGAAAAGGCAGATTCTGATTCAGTGGGTCTAAGGAGAGGCTTGAGACTTGGCATTTCTAACAGGTTCCCAGGCGATGCCCTTGCTGCTGGCCCACTGAACCCGGGGCGGAGCAGAGCAGGCTGCAAGCAGCAAGCACTTCTGTGCAAGCACCTCCACATAAATATTCCGAGGAAACTCCCTGAGGAGATCTCAGAAGAAGGGGGCCTGTGTCTCCAAGGCTCCAGGAACACCATGCAATTCCTTTTCTCATTCTACATAAACGCTCACACATCATTTCCTACTTTTTTCTTAAGGACATTCCCCACCAATTTATAAGCCTCAGGCCTCACAAAACTTAGATCTTCCCTGAGACCATTTGAGAAGGCTAGCATCTAGTTCTGCAAGTCTGGGCCCCATGCATTTTGCTTAGTACTAGTACATCAGGAGCTCTGGAACTTTTAGCTTCCATTTCCTACTCATGGTCTTGGGCAGCTTTCAAAGTTAGAGACTAAGGAAAGCAGAGGAGAAAGGGAGAAAATTGAAAAAAGGCACCTCATAGGTTAGATAACAGGTGGTGTAAAGCCTTGAATTCAGGCCAGTGAATCATATATGGAAGGATATGGATGTTCAGATTACTTTCATTCATTTAGCAAATCTTTACTGAGCAAGTACTATGTGTCAGGCATTGTTCTAGGTGCTGAGGATAAGGTATTGAACAAGAGACAAAGACCACTACCTTCAAGGAGATGACATTCTAGAAAAAGGAGACAGGCAATGTAGGAGAGAAAAAACTTTTCCTCTACTCTCTGGGTTCTGTCACTGGTGTGTGCAAATTGAACTGACAAAAGACAGATCAACAAGAGAAAAGGCATATAAATTTTACTGATGTTAATATTTTTACATGCAGAGAGGTGTCACAAAAAAGAAGTGGGAACCCCAAAGAGATGGCTAGACCTGGGGCTTATGTACCATTTTAACAAAGGGCCATAAATTGTGGAAAAGTGACTAGAAAAAGGAAAAGGGGGATTTGGCTTCTGGAGAGGTGAATGTGGGAAGGTGCCTAGGAAATGATGGGGGTAACTAATGGTAGATAAGCGTTGTTTGTGCAGACTATCTTTGTGCCATCGCATAGGATAACAGTCATTTTCCTCTTCCTGGTACAGGAAAGGGGGACACTTTACAAATGGAAATTTCCTTTACAAAGGGGAAATTTATACCCTGCTTTTAGGCAGATAGGGGGAGGGGCAGAGAACTCTTCCTGTGTCTGTTGTTTCTTAGTTGCTGGGTGGCATATTCTGGACCCCTTTAACAGTAAGTAAATTATAAGTTGGAAAATAGCAAAAACTAAAGCTGAAGAAGGGGAACAAGACGGGTGGGAGCGGTGGAGTTGCAATTGAAACAGTGGTCATGGAACATCTCACTCAGAGGTGACATTTGATTCAAGACTTAGATAGGGGAGAGTTTTAATACAAAATTAATTTTAATTTAATTAATTGTATTTAATCAAATTCTAATTTAATACAGAAATTCTTTTTTTGTTGTTTCTTTTCCTTTTCTGTGCTGCCCTAAAGGATAGGATGCAAAGAGTTTTACTCTCCTTAGCAAGTTTGAAGATTCTGCTGCCTTGGAGAGAAGAAAAAGTCGTTTCTTAGTTGCTAGTGAATTGGACATCACTGTTTATTGTTAAAAGATAAGAGGGGAGGAGTCAGCCGAGTGGCTCAGTTGGTTAAGAGTTGGCTTAAGAGCCCAAGCTCTGAACAACAGGACTGCCAGTTCGATTCCCACATGAGCCAGTGACGCTGCGCCCGAGCTGAGCTGCCACTGAGCTGCTAACAGGTGACAGGATGGCTCAGCTGGTGAGAGCACATGCTCCTAACAACAAGACTGCCTGTTTGACAGTGGGCTACGCCCACCCACAACTAAGACTGAACTCAGCACCTTGAGCTGAGCTGCCACCCGGATGGCTCAGTGGATAGAGCGTGCGCTCTTAACAACAAGGCTGCCGGTTCAACTCCTGCATGGGATGGTGGCTACGCCCACCTGCAACTAAGATTGAAGACAGCACCTTGAGCTTAGAGGCCACGAGCTGCTGATGGGCAGCCAGGTGGTGACTGGTGTCCTCCACAACTAAGATTGAAGAGCAAAACAACTTGGCTGGTCCCTCTCCCCAATTCCCCAAAGCTGTTCCCCTCCCCCAATTCCCCAATTCATCCCCCCCAAAAAAAGATAAGAGGGGAGAAGAGGTGTCTCTGAGAGAAAAGGAAGAGAGAGGGTTTTCCCTAGAAATGAAGGAAAAGGACAGTCTGGGAGCAGTGGGGCATGATGCTCCTGGCTTCTTGCTTCAGCGGTGAGGTGCTCCCGCATTTGGATAGCCACGTGGCTGACAGGCCTATGAAGTCACAGACGCTACAATCACAGCTGTCAACCATGGCTGGGAAGTCTTTGATACAGGCAAAAAAAATCATCATTTGATGTCCCTTCAATGGACTATCAGGTGCACCCATCCCGGTGGGTTATCTGATTCTGTAGGACTCTGTTTCTTTCATTGTCTTTAATGAGCTATTTCAAAAACCCTGTAAGGTGAAGAAAACCAATTATCATGCAAATAAATTTTGTCTATTGGAGGTGCAATTGATCCTCCTACCTTTGGAAGAGGACAATATTGTATCTATTAGCAAACCCACTTCAGCATTTCTGACAACCTATATATATATATGTGTCTGCTTTGTGTCACTCTTCTTTGAACTGACTGAAATAACTGATTTTTTTTCAGCAATTAATGAGTTAAGTAAATCTTTGACCTGTGTTCATATTATGTGTATGAGAGTCGTGAAAAAATATTTCCTTTAACATAGTCCACCTACATGCACTTAATCCTTTCACTGATTAACCAGCCTTTCCTTTTGGGAGTCCTGAGCATTTTGGGAGAGACAACTGCTCTCAATTTCTTCTCCTCTTAGTGGTTATGCTAGATCTAAGAGTACTGGGTAATTGCTATGTCCTGAAGCCTAGGACTCCCTGCTCCCCCATGTGGAAGAGGCAGGATAGCTCGTGGTCAAGGGCCTCGGCTTTGGAGCCCAAGTACCGAGTTTGGATCCAGTTTTACCGCTTGCTAGCTGGGTGACTTACTCAATCTCTCAGACCTCGTTTCATCATCTGTGATCTGAACAATAGTAGCAGAAACTATACTGATAAAGTTGTGAGGCTGAATTAATAAAGATCAGTAATGTGCTCACCACAAGGTGTGGAATTGAATGAGTGTCTGTTTGGTCACTAGTGCTGATGTTATGTTTTATTGTCACTTGCTGGATGTTTTCCATTTTCTGCCTTTGATCCACTCTCTGCCAGTCTCCTCCTACCCAGGCGGCTGACTTCCTTTTCCTCCAGTTTCTGGTTGGATTCCACCAATTCATCCCCTGTCCTCTCTAAAGGATTGTCTAGAGCTGGCAGTACCCTCAAAGGTCACAGCTCCTGCCAGGTACTTCCAGGTCTCCAGAACTGTCTCCTCTCTGTTCCTTCAGGCCTTCAGGGTGGTCGTAGCTCCCTGTTACTAGCCCTGTATTCTGCACATCCACTCTGGTGTCCCTATGCCCACCTACCCCTTTGTAAATACAGCAGTGGTCCCTTATCTGCAGGGGGTATGTTCCAAGACCCAGGGGATTCCTGAAACTGTGGATAGTACTGAACCCTACATGTACTGTATTTTTTCCTATACATACACACCTATAACAAAGTTTAACTTATAAATTAGGCCCAGTAAGAGATTAACAACAAAGACTAATAATAAAATGGGACAATTATACCGATATACTGTAATAAAAGTTATGTGACTATGGTCTGTCTCTCTCTAAATATATCATATTGCACAGTACCCCCCTTTTCACTTTAAAGGAACACTTTAAGGCTCCTCTTTGGCAGACCTGAATTGTCAGCATCACTGCTCTTGCACTTTGGGGCCATTATTAAGTAAAGAAAGGGTTAGTGGGACACCAGCACTGCACTACCACAACAGCCATTCCAATGACCCAGACAGCTACTAAGTGGCTGACCAGCGGGGAGTGCAGTGTGCAGACGCTGGACGGAGGGATGGGCCATGTCCAGGAGGGGCGGGGTTTCATCATGCCACTCAGCACCGCGCCAAATGTAAAACTTATGAACTGTTTGCTTCTAGAACTTTTTATTTAATATCTTTGTACCACAGTTGAATGCGGGTACTGAAACTGTGGAAAGCAAAACCACAGGTAAGGAGCATTGCTGTTGTCTCTTTAAACACGCCTCAATTACCACACCAGAGCGCCATCCTGACCGACACAGTTATCACCATGTTTAATACTCACTCTTGTTGTGCTTCTCTCTTCCTACGTGAGTGACGCTCCTCTGGGCTTAACAGAAACAGAGCCGGAACCTTTGCTCCCACTTCATTTCAGCAAGGGTATGCCACCCAAGCCCTACCCCAGAGAGTCACATTTCTTTTTTCAGCTGACCCAGAAAACGCAGGAAGTCCAGAGGATGATGTAAAAATGTGATGCCTTTTCCCTCCCCCGCCCCACCTCCCCTCCCCCCCCCAAGACCTCCTGGGGTCTCACCTCTACACCTCTCCCATCAGCTTCTTCCCTCCCCCATCCACTGTCCTTGCATGTTTTTCAATTCTCACCTCTCCAGTGTGTCTGCTCCATTCAGAGCACAGGACCTGGTGCTGGGTCATTTGGGAGAGCTGTAAGTCCTCCACGTTCTTCAGAAAGGAGCACCTGCAAGACTTACAAACCTGGGACTTGCTAGCCATCTAACCCTGGATTCGGTAAGGATACAAACAACCGTGTTGCTTTCTTCAGTTGCTACCTTCAGGTGTGCTATGTCTAGTCTCTTTTGATGACAATTTAGTAAGTCCCAAAGCTCTCTAGACATTTTCAGGCTTTGAAAGTCCAGTCCAGGCTAGTTTCAAATTTCAAATTTTCATCTCAAATCCGGGTTGACTCTCACCTCCCAGCTCTGAACAGCCTGGCTTTGACCCAAGGGGTCACGGAAAGAAAGGGGGCATGGTCTCTACTTTAGCTCCTACCCTCCATCTCTCAGCCCTCCTCCACTGGTGCTTTAGTGGTTGAGAGCCAGGCTGGGGAAGAAGGGACAAGTGTCTCTAAACTGCTGCTGTTCTTTCACTTTGAGGCTCCCCCGCCTTCTCTGGCAATGCCTTCTGCTGGGCTGGCAGCCAATACGAGGTTTCTCCTGAGGCAGATAACTAAGTTACACAGGAGGGCTGGGAGCGCAGTCTCCCCATGCATTGCCTTGACCTGAGACATACCTTCTGGCTAGACATCTGCCAAACGCCTCTGGGACAACCATGGCTGCAGAGGCTTTGCTACAGTTTCCATCAAGAGAGGAGTCTCTCCTCTTCCCTTGAAGCTGGGCTGATAGAAGAGACTTCTCAGGCTAGGTCATAAAAACACCTTGCAGCTGCCACAAGGATCTCTTAGAACATTCTCTGGGATCCCTGAGCTTCCATGTAAGAAGTTTGACTATTTTGGGATTGCCGTGCTGGTAAGGCAACATGCAGGTGCTTTGATCAATAGTCCCAGCTGAGCCTAGCCTGCTGGCCTTCCCACCAAACCATAGACCTGCTCATTCACCAGCTGCATACCACCAAGGGCCCCAGTCGATGCCATGCCAACCAGATGAATTCTCAGCACAGCCCTGCCTCAATTCTTGACCCACAAAATCATGACATATAATAAAACAGCTGTTGCTTTAAGCTGCTAAATTTTGTGGTGTCTTGTTACACAGCAACAGGCAACCAGCTCCTGTCCTTGGTGCTGGATTAATCCTTTGGGTGGGCTTGTGGCAAAATGGCCCAAATCAAACCACATTCCTTGGTATCTATGTGACTCACTGCAGCACTGTGGTCTCCCCTTCCCATCTCTCTCTGACTCTTCTCCCCCTGCCCCATTCTGGGGTGATCCTTTTGAACCTCTCTTCATTTGGTTTTGGGGATGAAGTGGTGGTCTCTCTGTCCTGCATGGGGAGGGATGGGAGAGACAGCAATGCTATTCCCAGGTACCTACCAGTAAAAGATAACTCTAAACGCCTCAGCTTGGGAAGGAGGGCGGAGGCTAGGGTACTGCTGCAAGGTGGCAGACCAGTTCATCTGCATCTCACTAAGCCTCTGGAGATGTGTCTGTTTGGTAACTCTTTGACACTTCTTCATCCTTGACTTTGAGTCTCATTGCTAATTTTGAGGTTGAATAAATACAGCTTTTTCATTCCCACTTTAGGTTAGAAACTGAGCAATGACAAAAGTGTAAGGCAAGTGGTGATCAAAATGCCAGTTTTATTTCTGATAAAGCTAGAGCAGAAGATAGATTTAGATCTGGTCAAAGGACTCACTAATACTGCATCCCAGAATTTGATGTATTTACCTAGTCATTCTCAGGCAACACAGGGAAATCACAGGCCTTTCTCCCCAGGGTCAGAGTGTTTACTGCTAAGACATCTACATGGAGGAGCACAGACCTTAATACACACTTTCTGTATGCAGGCAGGTTCCCAAGGGGGACAGGTGGGCGAGGGGCTGGGCTACTTACTATTCCTGGTGTGTTTTAAGCTTGCCATTCAGTTAATTCTTCCTCTAAATGAAGGGGTAGAAGGAAGCCAAGATTCTCCTCATGTAAAAGAACAACAACAAATAAAAAACCAACCAACCAGACAAATAAACAAAAACACAAGTAAGGAATAAGTATTTTCCCCAACAGCTAGCTTTTAGGAAATAACTTCCTCTCACTTAGTGCCCTGCCTGTCTCTGTTCTGTTGGATGTTTGTTTCCCTGCTCCAGACCCATCTCCACCCTGGCACACCTGCTGTGTGCCTGGGGCAGCTGCCCCCATAAAGTTCACCCTGTGAATAGGGCTCCTTCGGATTTTGGTTGGGTTTGGCCAATGGCAGGCATTAGCAGGAGAGTGGAGAATGGGAGGAGAATGAAGTTGGGGTGTTTGTCCCCTCTGTCCTCTTCTTTGCCAGGTCATCAAGGCTTGGCTGTGTCCCTCAGGTGAGGTGAAGGCCACAACTTCCATAAGGCAGCATCTTCATGAGCCACTTTCTCTGGGGACCTGAAACCATTGCCCCCTTTCCCTTCGTATCTCCAGGAGGTAACAGCTCTGACTTTTGCCTAACTGGCACTTTCTCCCATCTCTTCCTGGCTCACTTAAACTCTGCCCTTAGCTTTGTAGAGTCCCTTTATTAAATAGTTCCCAAATTACCCTGTTTGAGTGAGTCATGTTTCCTGTCTTATCTCTCTCTCACTGCTGGGGAAAGGAAAGTACCACTCTACCACACCAGCTCTTATGGACCGAATGTTTGTGCCCTTCCCAAATTCATATGTAGAAATCCTAGCCCCCAGTGAGATAACATTGGGAAGTGAGGCCTTTGGGAGGTGATTAGTTCTTGAGGGTGAGTCCTCATGAATGGGATTAGTGTCCTTTTAAAGAGATCTAAAGAGCTCTTTAGCCCCTTTTTCCATATGAGGTCACAGTGAGAAAGGAGCATCTATGAACCAGGAAGCAGGCTCTCATTAGACAGTGAATCTGCCAGTACCTTGATCTTGGATTTCCCAGCCTCCAGAACTCTGAGAAATGCATGTTTGTTGTTTAAGCCACCATCTGCCGGTGGTTTTGTTACAACAGCATGAATGGACTAAAACATAAGCCTCATCTCAAAGCCCTCAGTACATCCTCATGCTTTGACTAGAACTCTATTCTATGCTCCCAAGATAGCAGTAGGAAGGACCGTTGATCAAAATGAGAATTAAGAATTCTTTTCTAGGAGGATATACTTCCATAACAGGTACAGACAAGAGTTGCCTCTAAATTTTAAAAAGTGAATGAGAGAAGGGTAGTATGGTGGCTGAAAGCTTGAGCTCTGGAGTCAAACAGCTTGAGCTTGATTTTCTGTGTAGTCTTGGGCAAGCCACTTTCCCTCTCAGTCTCTGCTTCCTTATCCATAAAGGTAATGATAATTGTGAAGGGAGTGAGGTAATGTTTGGGTGCATAACAAATGCTCATTAAACACAAGCAAAGACCAGCACATATAGTTGTACAGACACTAGAGTGCCGGCTAAGGGGCTGAATGGAGGTCAAAGTGTTGCCTTAGCCCTACTCGCCAAGCCCAGGGGTACACTGCACACTATAGCAGGATCCTGGAAACTCTCAGTATAGTGGATTCATTGGCTCAAAATGCCCTTTTGAAATATGGCCTTAGTAAGTAGTTACCAGAATATGTACAGATAGGAGGATCATTCCTTTTATCACCTCAGCTCAATCTTGACTGAAGACAAAATGGAAGAAAGTCAATGACAGAAGTACAGGTGCTTCTCGGTGCCTTTTGCACTCATGTGTTTGACTGGGAAGAACCACTGATCGTTAGAGCTCCAGTTTAGTGGTTTGTGAGACTTGGGCATTCCCAGAAGCCCTGCTGCAAGCATGGGGTAGGTTCTGAGACCAAGACTGATGGGTGAGCAACTTTAATTATCCAAGAACTGAGTTAATGGCCCTTGGGGTATCTTATTGCTATTCTGACACTTGGGAACATGGCATTTTCCCATTAAAATGCCAATTATCCTTGAGTATTTCTGCAAATCCATCAGCTGAAGGCTGCCAGATTGTCGAGCAATGCAGTTTGACGGCTTGAAGCAAGCCTATCAGATCAAGGGCATTTAGCTGGTAGTTCATACTATTCAGTGCAGTACAACCCCACTGCCTTTCCCCCCCACACACACACACACAAAGGAATCACGCGCGCACACACACACACACACACACACACACACACACACACACCACTGAGCAGAAAGATCAGAATCTCTGGTCCAAGTAGTTGGGGAAGACGAAGTGTTTAGGAGCTGGGAATGAGCAAGAAATCAAGCTCTGGAAGAGCCCCCAAAACGAAACTTTTCTTCATCTGGAAAATTGAAAGCACAAGCCCAACAGAAAACAAATCTCACTGGGGAAATCAGTTAATTTACCTCATCTGACTACCAGGAGGGAAGATTTGCTTGCAAAATACCCATTACCCCACACCCATACTCTGTTGCAGATTAGTTACAACTGAAATGTTTACTAATGCTGGAATTGGGAGACTCCATTAGATGTGCTCTCCCAGGACTCCTTGGTCTTGCCCCCACAGTTGACCTTACTTTTGGCTTATCTGGGCTCTTGCTTTCAGAGGAATTGCTTATACAGTGGTTGGGCCTGAGTGCATGGGAGTTTTGGGGGAAGGCGACTGTAGACCTGTTTGGTGCTTACTTTCTTGGAACTATGTTTAAACTCTATTATAAATCGAAATGATTATGTAGTCGAAGATCAAGGGTTTTGTTTTGTTTTGTTTTGCTCTTACTAGGTTCTCTTACAGAACAGCAGTATGGTAGTGTGGCTGAGAGCACAGGTCATAGATCCAGATGCTGAATTTCAAATCCCAGCTCTACCACTTATCCACCATGTGAACTTGGACAAACTATTTAGCCTCTCTGAACCTCAGTTTCCTCATCTGTAAAATAGGAATAATAGTGATACTGACCTCCCACAGCGGTGAGGATTAAACCTGCAAATGTCTAAAAAGTTCCTGGAACAGTATCTGACCCATTGTAAATGCTCTAATAGAGAAACTGTTATTATTTGGGTGTTTAAACAGTATAAAAAAATGTAACTGTTTTAAAAGAAAATTTTAAATGTTCTGCGATTTCAAAGGCTGTGCCGTTTTTATAATAGAAGAGTTTGCTGTAGCATGTCACATAAGAGGTGATCCATAGTCTGCACAGGGCTGGTGGTCATGTCCCTGGAGCAGGTGTTGTTGGTGCTGCTCCCAGGTTCCCATTGCCAGGCCAGAATGTCCATCACCCAGCTGCTACAGTGTGATTGCAATGGCTCACACCTGTACCTGCGCTGAGGGGTGGCCTGTGGTTGGCAGGAGACTTGGATTCAGAGATGCCTTGGAGGTTGCACAATCTCAAGTTTTCTGCCTTTCCTCCCATCCAAAGGAAGACTCTGAAGTTTGCCCCTTGAAGATGGGCAAACTTAATGATTCACTTCTAAGGAGTAGGATGAGGTGGACGCGATGCTGTGTGCCTTCCGCTGTGAGTTGAATTGTGTCTCCCCCAAAGATATGTTCAAGTCCTAAGCCCCAGTACCTGGAAATAGGGTCTTTGCAGATGTAATCAAGTAAAGATGAGGTCATACTTGGTTAGGCTGGTGTCCTTACATGAGGCGAGATACAGACACACACAGGGAATAAGCATGCCGCGTGAAGATGGAGGCAGACATGGGAGTCCCTCTACAAGCCAGGGATGCCAAGGGTTGGGGCAACACCAGAAACTAGGCAGAAGCAAGGAAGGAGTCTTCCCTAGAGCCTCCAGAGGGAAGGTGGCCCTGCAGCACCTTGATTCCAGACTTTCCGCCTCTAGAACTGTGAAAGAACAAATTTCTGTCGTCTTAAGCCACATAGTTTGTGGCAGTCTGTTTCAGCAGCCCTAGGAAACTGATGCACTTTCAAAGCTAGGTTGTAAGAAATTATATAGCTTGGGCTTGGCCTTCCCATCCTTGTTTCATTCTCTGTCTCTCTCAGGACATGTATCTTTGGAGTCTCAAGCTACCATGTAAGAAGTCCAGCAACCCTGAAGCCACCATGCTAGAGAGACTGTGTGGAGAGACCATTCAAGAAGAGACACCTGAGTTGCCTCAGCCATTCGAATCTTCTCAGGCCAAGTACTGGACACCGGATGTGCGAGAGAAGAAACTTTTGAGATAATAAGCCCCAGCCACCATCTCCTGCAAGCTGGTGAGAGAACCTGAGTGTGAACCAGCTGAGCCCAGCCCAGCCACTCCCAAATTTGTGACCCATAGCGATAGTGACAGCTAATAAATGATTATTATTATTTTAAAATTTACTTTTAATTGAGGTAAAAAACACATAACATAAAATTTACCATCTTGACCATTTTTAAGTGTATGGTTCAGTGGTATTAAGTAAATTCACTCTGTTGTGCAACAAATCATCAGAACTTTTTCGTCTTGCAAAACAGGTTCTGTACCTATTAAACAACAACTCCCCATTTCTCCTCCCCGCAACTTCTAGAAACCACCACTCTGCTTCCTGGCTCTCTGTATTTAACTACTCTAAGTACCTCATGTAGTGGATTCATGCAGTATTATTTTGTGTCTGGCTTATTTCACTCAGCATAATGCCTTCAATTTTCATCCATGTTGTGACAAACTTCCTTTTTAAGGCTGAACAATATGCTATTGTATGCATATATACTGCATTTTGTTTATCCATTCACCTGTCAATGGACACTTGGGTTGCTTCCATCTTTTGCCTGCGATGAATAATACTGCAGTGAACATGGGTGTGCAAATAGATTACTGTTGTCTTAAGCTACTAAGTCTTGTTGTTACACAACAATAGATAACTCCAGTGTGGCAAGAGTGTTGTAGACCAGCCAAGCCTGCTTGCCTGTGGGGAGGACAACCTCTGTGTTACAATTCATGCTGCAGAGCTCCCCTTGGGGTCCCACACAGGCCCGACTCCTCCTGAACCCACATCTGTCTGGTTGCTTCCTTTCCTTACCCTGCCTTCCTCCCTCCCTCACAGGTTTGTTTTGCAAGCACTTTCTTGTATCCACTTGCCCTGTTCCTCCCCATCTTAGGCTCTGCCTCTCGGATGCTGACCTAAGACAGTGGAGGCCATGTGGCCAGGGTGCTGAGTCATCCTTGCTTGTCAGCTGCATGCCACTGGGACCTTACAGGATTGCATTGATGGTTCTTGGTCATTTAAATACTTTGGTGTATGTATTAATTAGCATTTTCCAGAGGAACAGAATTGGCTCACATGATTACAGAGGCTGAGAAGTTCCATGATCTGCCATGTGTAGGCTGGAGATCTGGGAAACCCGGTAGTGTAGTTTCAGTCTGCGTCTGAAAGCCTGAGGACCAGGTGTGTGATGGAGTATGTCCCAGTCTGAGGACAGGAAAAGATCAACATCTCAGCTGAAGCAGTCAGGCAGACAGATAATTCGCTCTTTCTCTGACTTTTTGTTCTAGTCAGGCTTCTAGCAGCTTGGATGAGGCCCACCCACATTGGGGAGTACCATCTGCTTTGCTCGGTTTACCAGTTTAAATGCTAGTCTCATCCAGAAACAACCTCACAGATACACCTGGAGTAATGTTTAACCAAATGTCTGGGCATCCAATGAGCAGTCAAGTAGACGCATAAAATTAACTTGTGGGTACAAACTGTTAAACACTGAGTAGCAATTGTATAAATAGATATTTTGAAACTAAAATAATCTTTGCATGACCAGTGCTGTCTTGGAGTTAAAATACTGAACTCTGGAAGTGGTGGTCACCCTGAGCAGGTCAGGAAAGGCCCCTTGACTGCATGTGCAGCACTTTACAAGGTGTCTCTATGTACCTTCTGTCCATGTGTCCTGCAGTCATGCTGGTAGCTTTGCAGGGAAGGGTCACTTTGTTTTACAGTGAGGAAAGTGAGGTTCAGAAAGGTTAAGTGAATTGACCAAATAAATGCAGAAGCTAGGACAAGAACAGACCTGGTGTTTCAATGCCCCCTGCTTCTGCTCTCGCCCCTTCCAACACACAGAGTAGACCCAGCAGTATTTCAGAAATGAAAATCAGACTGTATTGCTCTTCTTGAGACCTCAGAATGGCTTGTTATTGCACTTAGAATAAAACCCCAAATCCACATCATGATAGAGGAGGCCTGGCCTCATACTGGGCTGCTTTTCAGGGGCTTACCCATGAAGCTGTGACCACACTGACCTTCGGGAAGGGTCCTACATGCATCAAGTTCTTCAGAGGCTCTTGCTGTCACCTTTACCTGTCACACTCGGTGCTGGGTTGTTGAGTTGCTGCCTCAGAAAATATGTCCATGAATTCCTTGACACTCCTGTCTGCAAAAGGTGAAGCTCAATTCTTGGCCCTTTGAGTGTGCTCTGGTCACACTGACTTATGGTGATAAATAGAAAATGGCAGAAGTGATGACATGTGACTTTCAAGACTGGGCCATAAAGGATGTCACAGTTTTTCCTGTCCTCTCTCTGGATCGCTTGCTTTGGGGGCAGCCAGCTGCCATGACTTAGAGATGCTCAGGATCCATAATGCGAGGCCCAGGGGGTGAGGGACTGAGGCCTCTTGTCAAGAGCCAGTGAGAAACGGAGGCAGGAATGAGTGAGGTGGTGTGATTACTTTACAGTGTGTCAGCTTGACTAGGTTGAACTACTGCACCCCCATTTTGTGTATTTCCAGAGATTCTCAGAGACTTGGAGGGGAGAAGAGGGCAGCAGCAGTTCTGTATGGCATCCGCCTTGGTGCTGGTCTGCTGGCTCACCTAGTGGATGTGAAGCGGGGCTGGGCCAGGTGCATGTTATTAGATCTGTCTCGAAGGGCCTTGGCTGCTGTAAGATACCTTCATCACCAAGAACGGACACCAGCTTCAGTGTGTCCTTGTGGGGATTAGTTTGTGCTGTTAGGCTTCCAGCCTGCTTGTGACCTTTCTGTCCTGACTGCTGCTCTTTGGATCTCAGCTCCAGCATGAAATGTAGGGAGAACCTTGTCAGTGGGGGAGCCTTCTAGCCAGCCCCCACATCTCCGGGACAGATTTCTCTCTGTCTGACTCTGCCTGTCTTGTTGAGCTCTGTCGGATACACTGTAACCATCTCAAATGCAGATCCACCAGCCTCAGCTGGCCTCAGGAGAACCGCAGCTCCAGCTAACATTGTGACTAAAGCCTCTTGAGAAACCCAGAGCCAGAACCACCCAACTAAGCCACTCTCAAATTCCTGACCCAAGGACACTGTGGGATGATCAGTGTTTATTATTTTAAGCACCAAGTGTTGGGGTAACTTTTTATAGATGAATTAGTACGCCCCACACAAATGCCCTCTTGGCTCACACTCCGCTGCTGTGGCTTTGTTTTTAATTACAGAACTCAGTTTATTCCTTTTAGAACATTTATCACAACCTGCAATTATGTTGTGGATTTATACGCTTATTTGTTTCTAATCTGGCCTTCCCACTAGAATGTCAGCCACATGAGGACAGGCCCCTTCTCTGTGCTGTCCACCTATAACCCCAGCACCCAATCAGTCTGACTGCACCTCTCACTAGTGAGGAGACCTGGGGAAAACTGCTGTCTGTGCCTCGGTTCTCTCAGCTATCAATGGGATGATGATAATAGTACCTATCTTATTGGGTTGTTGTGAGTCTAAAACGAATTAATATTTATATGGTGTTTCAGACATTACCTTGTACATAGTGAACATTCAGGAAGTATAAGCTGCTGGTATTTTAAATATTATAGTAGAAACTCAATAAATATCTATTGAGGGACTACGTGAGGGAATTCATTGACCTCTTTGTCCCATAATCTTAAGTATCCAAGACACAACTAAAAAAGTCCTAAAGGCCTCAGACAGCTAAAAATGGATGTCCCAAAGGCTAGTAGCAAAGCCCATCTAATTAACTTATAGGCAAGCTCTTAGGCCATTACTCAGAATGTAATTACTTAATAGTCTGAGAAGATATTTATTAGTCACCTAACATATGCAAAGCCTTGTGCTGGGTGCTGGGGGAAGGGCACAGAGAGTCACAAAGGTGAGTTAAGCTCATTACCTTCTCTCAAAAGAGCATGTGTCTAGAGAGGGAGACAGATCCAAGAACGGCCAGTCACACAATTAGAGGGAGCAAGGGAGTATGTTGGTAGGGGCGGCGACAGAGCCAGGCTGACTATCACGGTGGCCAGACTCAATTAGTCACAATTATAACATGCGTAACAAGCTTAATTATCTGGTTTCCTAGTCCATAATGGATTAGAAACAGCATATTAGAAGAGAAAAAAGGAGGGGTTATTGCTAGAGGCAGGTACGTTGGCAAGGGCAAAAAAGTGATAACTAGTGGGAATGAAGAATCATAATTTTACAAAACATTGAAAGCAGAAATTAGATATCTGAAGCACATTAGTTTAAGGTCATTTAGTGTAGGTCCAACTGCTACATACGTGTAAGAGGTCTATATACAATTAGCCTGTGTTGGAATTGCAACACTGTCACTTACTGTCACTTAGACAAGCTTCTCAATGCTTTGTGACTAATTTTTCTTACTTATAAAATGAGGGTAATAACTACTTCATAAAATTATTGTCAGAATTAAATGAATTAGAATTTGTAAAGCACTTAAGAAAATCCCCCGGTACATAACAATTCTGAGAGCCTGTATCAGTCAGGATCTCTGGGTTTGCTGCAGTAATAAACACTTCCCCACCTCAGTGAGTGGAAATAATGAAGGTTTATTTTTCAGTCATATTCTTGTCCATCATCGGTAGGCAGGAGGTTCTACTCTGGATCAGACTGCCTTCACCCCAGGACCCAGGCTCACGGAACAGCCACCATCTGTTACAACATCTGTTGCCATGGCAAAGGGAAAAGATCTCCTTTACAGATGGCTCACTGACAGCTCATTGCTCATCCTGGAAGTGACGTGCTTTCTGACTCACAGCTCCTGGGCTAATCCTGGTCCCATGCCCCCACCTTTCCATGTGCCCAGGATGAAGATGGTCAGGATATTTGTCTAACAGCAGGAACCATTCCAGGTGGCCTGTCTGTACTAAGACATCACACAGTCATGGTTAGGTCACGGAGTTTAAAAACTGCAATGGACCTTAAAGCTAAGGACACTTGCTTTGAGAAAGTGAAATTAAGATTCACATGGTTCTAAGTAAGAACGCCACTGGCATTTGGTGGCTTGAAGGAGGAAGAGGGATAAAGTGACATCACTTCTTCATTTGTGGGACTATTGTGTGCACTGGAGGACATTAAGTACCCCTGACTCTTGCTCACCAAATGCCATAAGTGTCCCTCCTCCAAATCTGTGTGACAATTGATGATATCCTAATCTGTTTCCTAATACTTGTTTGGGGTGAAGGGGGAGCGATGCCCTTCTTTGCCTAAGAACCATTGACAAATATTTAACTTCAAGCTTACGTTGTTGGTTCGAGCCAGAGCTGGTACCTATCCATATACACTCCCCAACTCCTCAGTGAGTGATTGGGACCTTGAGCCATGTCCATTGTGGTTTGTTAATTGATCAGTGGTAACATAGGCCCCAAGAATACAAGTTGGACCAGTGACCGCATGATGATTTGTCTGCCCCTTGGGAAACCTTGGTTATTTTTGCCCTTGGATTCCATGAGACACCCTGTACCCATTCCATAAATTCCACATTCTGCTTAGCTAGTCTGATTAGGTTTTCGTCACTCACTACCAAATTATTTCTGATGAAGACACAAACCTCCTAGAAACATTTCTTTCAAATATGATTAAATATTTTAAATGTGTTTCTTGCAAGGATAAGCTCCATTTAGCTGAACAATTTACTTTTAGGGAACCCTTCCTTTTTCTCCTCACTTGATCAATGAACTATTGATGTGTGGCTATGCAAAATCACCCACTCAACCAGAGGACAGCATGTGTCTGCTGATAAGGAACACTGTGGAAATAGCCTCAGGAAGGCTTCAAGAGGGGCAGGGCTGAAGGTCATCTATGGGATTAGATTCTCCAAGTCCCATACCCAAATAAGGACGTAAAACCAAGCTGGAGTGAGCCTTCCCCTGTGGTGTGACAGGATGAGTCATGTAATGACTTTCTCATCTGCTAATGGATAGCGGTTCTTTCAAGCTCCAGAGGAAAACTGACATGAGTCATGAAACAGAGAAAGAAGATGATATTCAACCTAATACAAGTGCTCAAACCAAATTTGGAAGACATTTTTAAAGTCTTGCTTAAGCATTATAATAATCTAGTCTAAGGATGAGTTCTCCTGCAAAGGTTTATTTTACCCCTGTGAGTGATCAGCAATTACCCAGCAGCTCTCCTGCCCCTCCCTGTGGGGCATCAGCTCACTCAGTCAGGATTTCACAGAAAGTGGATGGGGTCACCACACACTTCATTGCTATCCTCCCAGCACTCTGTATATGTGTGCACGGTACGCTGTGGGGAGGGAAAGGTGACCAAAACTGAAACTTGAGATAAGCTCATTGTGATTCTTTGTGCTGAAAAAAGTGTATTGCATTCAATGAGCACCATTTCAGGTAAAAAGAAAACACTTAAAAGTTATTTGATAATAATGCTGATAATAATATATATAATTGTATGTGTGTTTATTCAGAGCCAGGCACTGAGATAAATACTTCCTGTGACTTATTTTAAAATGTTTATTCACATAAAACCCCAGTAAATGTTCACTTGCATCAAACAGATGAACAAGCTGAAGGCCACAGAGATGCCCACATCACATGGTTGCTAAGGGATGGAGCCAGCGTACACTTCCACATGCTGTGATGCCATTTTGTCTGTTAAATGCAGCAGATAAGAAAGCAGGCTGTGGAACTTATCCACCTGGGTTCAGAATCAGGCTCCATTAGTTACTAGCTGAGTGAGCTTGACTTACTTCATTAGAATTCTAGGTGTCTGTGTTTCTTCATCTGAAAAATGGCTTCAAAAAATGGTGCCAAACAAGTGAACTGTGTAAAGAGCCTAGAAGAGTATCTAATGCTGAGTTAGTGCTTTAAAAATATTCATTTTTAATTTTTATCCAGAGTTCATTCTTTCCTGTAGCAATGGTCCCTAAGCTAGTGTTTAGGCACCTCTCCTCGACTTTGAGTTCACTGGGGCACCACTTCTGTGTGGTCTGACCACCGTTACAGGAAAATTATTCTGGCACTTGTTAGAGGCGTAAGAAAGACTTTATTCTGGGGGACTAACTACAGAGGGGCCTGCAGTATGGAAGAGAAATTGGGCTCTACTCCAAATACAACGAGAAAAGGTGGGAATTTATAGCCAAGGAGCACGGAAAGGGGGCGTCATGGGATGGAAAATGCCTAAGAGGGCAGGGTAATTCTTTGCTAAAATGCTGTAACAGGATTCTTGCTGAAGGCAGGCCAGGTGATCTGATGTCACCTGACGGGTGGTGGGGGTTGAGGGATCCTGGCTAAACTGACAGGAGTATTCTTGCTAAAACCTGCCAAAAGACAAGGCCTGGCTGAAAAAAATGCTCAGAGGAGACAGACTAGAGTTTGGACAAGGAGAGCTTCTTTGCCCCCTCCCACCAGAGCATGACCTGATAGCCCTGCGTCCTGCCCACACAGCTACCCTCTCCCCTCCTTTCCTGGGCATCCCTGTAGCTGCTGAGATTCGAAGGCCCATGCACCCCAACATGCACAACCCACCTGGAAGTGTGCTTAGAGGTTTAACAGCCCATGGAGCAACCCCCTGACCAGTGGGAGACAGAGAAGATCAATTCTTCTCTCATCTTCCTGACAGCACACTGGCCTGAAATGTTCACGTGGTCTCTCTGAGAAGGTGACTGGGGAGGAAGCAATTAGTTGCTCTGCATGCCGGGAGATATGTGCCTTCTCCTATTGGTTATCCCTTGTTCCCAGCCTCGTTCTCCGTATCCCTCATTCCCGCGGTATTGCGCTTTCCAATACAATGTTTGTCTGAGGCTGTTATCTAGAGCATCTCAGCTAAGGTAGCATCATGATTCCCAAAGGAGACTGAGACTCAAAGAATAACACATTGAGGGCCTTCATTCTCTGTAGAAATCTTATGTGACCCAGGACTAAATTAGGATTAATGCCCACGTCATACTTGAGGTTAATTCTGCTTAAGAAGCCTTTCAGAGACTTCCGGTAACATGGCGGAATAGACAGACGCTGTGCCGACTACCTCCCAGGATCACAACAAAATTACAAATAATATATAAGATATTCAACCTCGGAAGTTCCCTGGACCCTAGATGAACAGAACCTCTAAACGAAGGACTTAAAGAGGAGGCCACGTCAAGTCCGGTAGGAGGGGCGGAGACGAGAGAGGGCGAACCCTGTGAGGGAGGCTTCTCCGGTTGGGGGCGAGACCCTCCGGCCCCACACCGCACTCAACAGCCCAGAGTTACGTTGCCGGGAAGAGGAGTTCTACGATAGCTGGAAGGAGAAAATAGTGAGGACTCTCTTTGCTCGGCCCGGTGAGGCAAAGGGCGACTGGAGAAACAGTGGAGCTGGCAAACCGACTCCCTCGCTGGTGAGCACTCACCCGGTTCCTGGTGGAGGGAGTAGCTTTGTGAGCGGGGCCCAGGAGCCTCCGGGAAGGACTGAGCTGAGTGCTTTTAGCGCAGGAGGTGGAGGTTTTTGGAACCATTGTTCCCCTGGTGTGGAGTTTGCACACGAGTAGTGCACAGGAGGCCGCCATTTTTTCAGGGCTGGGCCCTCCCACAGAGGCTGCGGTCTGGGACTGCATTGGTCTGCTGGAATTGACGCAGGAGTGTGTGTGTGCCTGAGTGCGTGCGTGCGCGCGCATGCGGCCTTGGATCCCCACCCTCCACACTGTTTGTGCTGCGTAGCCAGGGACACGCCGGGCAAGCGCGCTCCGACTACAACAGATTGCTTATTGAGACCCGGAAGTGCGCAACTCGGTTTAGGTCCCTGATTTCTGCACTGTGCATGCAGAGTTCTCTTGGGGGCAGTTGGCTGTCAGGCTGCTTGGCCTGATCGTTGAGCAGCTGATTGGAACAGGCTGAGACAGAGAGTTTTCCTGGGAGTGTAGGGCTGCGAGCTGTGTGCCTGCGTCATTCAGCCAGGGCTTTCCAGGCAAGTTTGTGTGGGTTGGCTGCTGATGCAGGAGTGCACGCTGCTCTGACTTGGTGGGGACAACTGACCACACCCTGTTGTGCCTTGGGGGCCTGCCCCGCCCACCTAGAGCTGTGTTGCCAGGGGCACCCTGAGCCCCTGGTCCCTAGCTCCTACATCTGCAGGCCACAGAGGGTTTTTTGCAGCAGCAGACAGCCCGCAACAACCTGTGAGGATTTTTGGTGGTGAGCACAGTTCCAGAGCACACAGCAACTAATTGTGGGAAGCTTACTTCAAGTCTAGAGGGAGGTCGGTGCATGACGCACTGAGCCCTTCCCCCCCAACAGCTGGGGCTGAGTCGCCCAGAGTCTCTCTATTGCTGAGCAAGTCATCTGCAGTGCAGATTACAGTGAGCAGAGAGCCCCTCCTTTTTTTCTTTTCTTTTCTCTTTTTCCTTTTTTTTCCCCTCTTTCTCTTTTTTTTTCTTTTTTCTTTTTTCTTTCTAGGTGATCTAATACATCGAAACAATCAGAGCGACAGCCAGAATGAAGAAACAAAGAAACATGTCCCAAGTAAAAGATCAGAAGAAACCTCAAGAAATGCAACTAAATGAAACAGAGGTATCCAAC
>NW_017731508.1:522752-556863 GCF_001890085.2 Hipposideros armiger | reverse complement strand
ATATATATTTTGGTGTTCATCCCCAGCTCCTGACCAGAGCTCCTCAAACCTTTGTAATTTCCTTAATGATAAAGGTGTTAGGACCATCTTTTGTTCTAACCTTTGGTTTTTGACCCCGGTTCCCTACACAGAGCTCCTAAATCTCTTGCATCAAGGAATGTCCTGAGGGATAGGAGCATCTTGTGTCCTAATGAGGTGACTCTGTGGGCTCCTGGATGGCTTCAGGATGGAGGCTGGTCACCAGAGAGACCAAGCCATGGTTAGAGACTTGGAACTTTCAGCCCCATCCCTATCCTCTGCAAAGGGGAGAGGGACTCGTACGTGATAAATCCTCCATAAAAATCTCCAAAGTGTGAGGTTTGGAGAGCTTCCAGGTTGCTCAATACATCTACACACTGAAAGGTTGGCATAACCTCACCCCATGGGGACAGAAGCTCCTGCACTCGGGACCCTTCCAGCCCTCACCCTATGCACCTTTTTATCTGGGTATTCATCTGTATCTTTCATCATATACTTTTTTTTTGTAATACACTGGTAAATGTAAGTAAGTGTTTCCCTGAGTTTTCTGAGTGTTTATAGCAAATTATTGAAGTTGAGCAGGGGGGTCATGGAATGCCCGGTTTGCAGCCAAGTTGAACAGAGATGAAGGTATCCAGGGGACCCACTAACTTGCAGTTGATGTCTGAAATGGGGGCCAATCATGTGGGACTGAGCCCTTAACCTGTGCGATTTGATGCCAAATCCAGATACATAGTGTCAGAATTGAAATGAACTGCAGGACACCTAGCTGGTTGGTGTGAGTAAGAATTGACTGGGGTGAGAAAAACCTACATATTTGATATCAAAAGTATCACTATAAAAGGGGAGTTCTGTGGACAGTAATCTCACAGGGTGATCTGATCATAAATTCCTAACTGAGTAGTCCATGGCGGGTAGTCATGCCCCAGGCCTATAGCTTTTTAAGAAAAGGTTTATCTTTGCCTTGAGCAGCCCTGTCCATTGTCTCTGGGCATCTAGATTAACACACCTTTGAAATAAGCCATAACCACCCTCAGGAGAGCACATAATCTTGTTAACTATCTTGTAATCCAATCCCTGCCTTGCTTCTCCTACCTTCCTGTAGTTTTCCTTATGTTCCCTCCTTATTTCAGATGCATAAAAGAAGTTGCAAAACTGTTATTCCCCCTAGCATTGAGATCTTGCCCCCAGGATATGGCGTCAGTTTGGCTCAAATAAACTCTTATAAAAAGTCTCTACAGGTTTGGATGCTTGTTACATTGACAGTAGAGGAATAGTTTTTCTTTCCACCCCCAATCTGACACCCAAGTATGTAGTTATATTCCCAGACTTATTTAAATCTATGAGGTATCAAAATGTGTGCAGAAGGTAATGTCTTTTTGCAAGGGTTCTCTGGGATTTCAAAGTCAATTCAAATGATATCTATAATGTTAGCGCTTTGTTAACCTTACGGTGCTACAAAGAAGTTACTAGTCATGGATGCTTCCCTCATGCCAGGCATATATATTAAACATAAGCGTTTCATTTTGAAGCAAACCTTGTGTGGTAGAAAATATTATCCTCAATTACCAAGGAGGAAAATGAAGTTCAGAGGGCTGAGGAGCTTGCTGGCCAGAACCTCACAGTTAGCTGTACCAGGATTTGGATCCAGGACTTTCTAACTGCAAAGCCCACAGTCACAAACATTGGGCCCTGCCCATATCCTGCTGGCTCTTGTGTCCATAAATGCCTGCGGTGTCATCCGAGAGCCAGTGATTCTGCCCAAGGGCCTTCTGCCCCAGCACACATGTTGGCTGTATGTGCTGGGGGTTGATACTCTGAAGAGCAGCCCTCAGCCCACGATGAGTGAGAGCTGGAGGGTAAAAACACCCAGCTTCCCACCCCTTGCGCGACTTACTCAGACGCGTGTTGCATGCTATTTTCTGAAAGTCGTGGCAGGATTGGAATCCAATCGGCCACAGAGACAGGATGCTCAACAGCACACATAATTGGCCTCCTTCTCTTCCCTGTGTCATTTCCCCATTCCTCAGTGGGATCATCCCCCAAATTAATAACCTGTACTTAAATCCTTGTCTCAGAGTCTATTACGGTGTGTGTGTGTGTGTGTGTGTGTGTGTGTGTGTGTGTGTGTGTGTGTGTGTCTTTTCTCTTTAAGGATATTATAAATATATATATATATATATATATATATATATAGAGAGAGAGAGAGAGAGAGAGAGAAAACAGAGAGAGAAACAATGAAGACTATCTCCTGAAGGTAGAACAGTGTTAAACTGTCTGAAAGTGTCAGGGAGAAAAAGTTTTACTCTTCTCTGTTAGGTTTAGTGATGGGGAGCTTGCAATTTAAACTGAAAAAAGACAGGCTTCATTATGTACATAGGAAAGTTCACAGAAGAATGTGATTTAAAAGTGTGGTTAGAAACTGGGGCGTATATACCATCTTATAGGGGGAAGAGGTGAAGCAGGGCACTACTGGGAAAAATATGACTTTTTGGAAAGGTAAATGGGCCCTTAGGAAAAGGGTTGGGAGATGTGATAGTTTTGTAACAATGTCTGCTTGGTGTGTGAAACTTCTAATCTTCAGCGGTAAGAGTCAGTCTTCTCTTGTAGCTCCTGGGGAGGGGATTTGTGACAACTGAGTTTTTTCAGTTATTTTGGGAGGTTCTGTTTTTAGGTGATAAGAAATTTCAGGAACTAAAATGCCTTCTGTTCAAAATAATTTTTATGCCACAGTGATGCATTCTGGATTCCTTTATAATGTAGGAAAAACCTTGATGGTACAAAGCTAAGGCAGCCGCATCTCATTATCCTTGTTTTTTACTGAAAGACCTCAGATTATTTCTCTGGTGTGACCATCCCAGAGGGTACAAACAGAACAGAATCTGGACCTTTGGACTTTTCCTTTCCCCTCTCTCAGGCTCTTCCAGGGGAATCATATTCTTCCAACATACATGGCTGACTTTGCACAAAAGTAAAGTTTATTGCAGCATGGAAAGGTTCATGGTCACTAATATTTTACCATTGGGGTTATCTCAGAAGTTCTGGCCCCAAGATCTTCAGCCATCTTAGCTCAGGTTGACAAGCCCTCAATCACCGAGATAGATCTTAAAGCAGGAAACAGGATGTGTGGGAAATGACCTATCATTTCTCCATGTTCATTCCTCTGAGGTCTTCCTTATATGGATGAAAACAGAATCCTACAGAAAGTAACCTTACATGATGATCTGATCATAAATTCCTAACTGGCCAGGTCATGGTGAGTAGTCACACCCCAGGGATACAACTTTTTTAGTAAAAGGTTTATCTTTGCCTTAAGCAAGTCCTGTCCATTGTTTCTGTGCATATAAGTTCACATACCTTTGAAATGCCTCTTTTCATGCCCCTCAAAAATGAAGCCACCCTCAAGAGAGCACATATCTTGTTAACTATCCCATAATCCAACCCCCCTTGCTTTCTTCCACCTTCATGTAATGTTCCTTATGTCCCCTTTTTAACTCCAAATGCATTTTTAAAAAGCTGCAAAATCCCATGCTGAAAAACATTTTTTCTCAGTCTGTTGAGGTCTTGCTTCTAGTCATATCCTCTGTTTGGCTCAAATAAATTTTTGTAAAAATTCTCTACAGGTTTGGACCTTCTTACATTGACAATTAAATGAGCTCCAAAAACTCTCTTCTGTTACTCTCATCAAAATTATATTGATGACACAAGCTCCTATGCCTGACTCAGTTATGCAACCTATCTCCTCCCCAACAGCCAACCCCCCCTGGGATTATCAACACATAAATAAATAAAGCATCTACTAGCTTAATTATTCAGAATTCAACCCCTTTTTCAGCATTTGGGAAAAAAGCAAAAAGAGTTATGTTGTGGGTTGAATAGTGGCCCCCATAGAAATATGTCCATCCAGAACCTGTAAATGTGACCTTATTTGGAGAAAGAGTTTTTGCGGATGGAATTAAATTAGGATCTCAAAATGAGATCATCCTGGGTTATCTGGGTGAGCCCTAAATTGAATGACAATTTTCTTTAAAAGAGACAGAAGAGAATACAACAGCAGGAAAATGTCATGTGAAAATGGAAGCAGAGATAGGAGTAATGTGGTCACAACCCAATAAACACTATGAGCCACCAGAAGCTGGGAGAGGTAAGGGACTCCCACTGCCCCAGAGGGAGTGCAGCCCTGCTGACACCTTGATTTCGAACTTTGGGTTACCAAGCCATGGGATAATACATTTCTGTTGTTTTAAGCCACTCAGTTTATGATAATTGGTTACGGTAGCCACAAGAAACTAACACAAGCTGTTAAAAATTTTTGGTCCTAAAATTCTGGCTGTAGAAATGAGGGCTCTAATTAGCTCATCTCCATAATGATACTTTAAGCTAAGGATTAATTTTGTCCCATTTCATAGGCAAGGAAATAGAAACAGAGAGTTTAAGTTACTATCCCAAGCACATTTAGCTAGGAAATGGCAGAGGTTGGCTTCAAATCCAGCCCATTTAATAAATATCCAGGAGATGGAAATGATGAGTGCCCCATTAAAAAAATCAATAGATTTTATAAGTCAAAGATATTTCAATAAAGCTGCTAAACACACACACACACACACACACACACACACACACACGAAGCAGTATCTTTCCTAGAATACTGCAGAAAACCAGGATTAAAAAAATATGCTTAAGAACTTCTTTAAGTATTCTGCAGAAAAGATTAGAGGTGACCATGACGCAGAAAAGAAGAGAGCTAAAAACAATAAGTCTGTAATATCCAACACACATATAATAGAACCCCTAGATGGAAAGAACAGATCAGGCTGTCTGGAAGCCAACTTGAGGGCCTGATGTATGCTCTCACCTCTCACCTGCAGCAGAATGGATGCCATCCTACACAATGGGGGAGGAGTCCCAGTCAGGCTGCTGACTCGTGAAAAATTAGTCCCAAGGTTGAGTCTCTGAAACTGCCCTCTATCCTGCCAAAGGGTATAACTGAGGTCAATTCGACAGCAGGAGTCTTCACACCTCCTATCTGTATTCTCTTGAGGAATCAATTTATTGATCCTCTGGGAAGTCATATTCTATTCCTGCTCTCAAGGAGGTTCCAATCTATTGAAGGACTCAGTTTACTCCTAAGACACCTAGGATCCTTTTTAATGAAGATGGTCATCACAGCCAAAGGAACTCCCCTTTGGATTTCTACCTTGCTTGTCTTCCCTCAAATCAATTGCTGAAAAGATTCATTTCTCCATGGTCAGGGCTCCCTCAGTGACATCAATGCTATATCTCTTAGCTATCATTCTGAGCTGCTGGCTTACTTTAAAAATGGTAATTTTAAAAATTATTAATTTATGAGTTTTTGTTACCATTATACTTAGACTTGTAAAGAGAATGACCTTGGAGTCAGTCAGACCTGAGTTTGGGTCCTGGCTCTGTGTGACCTTTATTAAAGGTCTGCGTGACCTCTCTGAAGGCTAGGGTTCCTCAGCTGTACAATGGCAATAGGAATGCAGCAGTGTGGTGCTGCGCACGTCTTCTTAGAATGCAGACGGATACAGTACTGGGGTGGTGCCTGTGAGGCTGCTTTGCTGACACACTCCTGGATCCTGCTGCTGCTCTGGAGGGCAGGCACTGACCAGCTACGACTTTCAGCTCAGTTTCGCTCAGCCCCACAAGCTCAGAATGTTCTCCACATTTAAATGGTTGTAAAACAAACAAACGAAGGAGAATATGCCACAGAGACATATGTGGCATGCAAAGCCAGATAGTAAAATATTTACACAAAAGTGTCCTTCTGTTGCAGGTGCTGGTGCTGCCTCGTCGCCTATACCTTGGCCCACCTGAGTTCACCTGCAGGAGCAAGCAAAGGCTTTTTCCAGGGTGTTGACAGCTCTCACCTCAAGATCTGTGCTCTCCCTTCTCTACCTGAAGGCATTTTTAAGCACCATGGGAGCTTGCCCAAGGGCCTACAGACCCATCTGGAGGTGGGGGAAGGTTAGTGCCAATGGGTGACCACAGTCCATAGAAGAAGGAGTTGGATGACTGTCCTGGAGCCCCTGTGGGTTCTCCACATGGTTTCAGAGCACGCCAATGTGACTGGGTTCCCCTGGCCCACAGTGGGGACCTGCCCGGTAATGCTTGCTTCATTGGCTTTCTCCCTTCTTAGTCTCCCTTCTGATTTGCTGAAGCCGCTTGTATTGGTTTCTGGGAGCCAAGTAAGCATCTCTCCCCAACTGTGTGTTTAGTGATGTCATGATGGCAACCTGAAGTTAGGCCTAGTAGCATGCTTACCCCATGGCGGTCACCAAGCGCTACAAACCAGGCTGTGGTTGGAGGGCCAGTTGATAAATGTTCATGAGCACACCACTTCCTCACCTGTCCTTCCTGGCATCTGTGCTTGAATAAATACCTGCACCCAAGTCTTGACCTCAGGTCAGCTTTAGGTAGAACCCAAACTAAGAGGAGTACCTACCTATCTCATTGTTTTAGTGTAAGAAAAAAAATATTAATACATGAGATCACATTTGAGAATCATCAGCACAAGATTTGGAATGTAATAGTCGCTTAATAAATATCAGTTCCTTCCTCTTTTCTCCATTTGGCTTAGCAAAGGGAGACTCTCCAGCATTTTTCAGGATACCTGCTCTGCAGGCTTTCTGTATCAACGTCAGCTCCAGCTCACTGGGCCATCGGGGCACTTTCCTAGAGGTTCTGGAATGACGTACTTGGCATGTGTCCATACACAGACTGCCACATACAATGAGCCACAGGAGATGGACTGAAATTTTAACCAACATCAGAAAGAAAGCATATCCATTGCAACCACATGAAACTGAAAACATGTGGGCAAAGCAAGCATGACGGCCCCGGAATGTTCTGCACACTTCAACTAATGTGATGGAACAATGCCTCTTTGTGTGCAGTTATGGATGTACACCAGGGCTGGGAGTCTCGTGGCTTTTTCAGGTGCAGTGGATTGAGGTTAGAACTCACAGCAAGAGAAAAAAAAAATGAGACCCAGAGCGGTGCAAAGGAGAGAAAGAAAATGTAAGGACAGAATAGGGTGGCTTGAAAGAAACTGCTAGGTGCCACCCACTATCCATTTCCCCTTCCTACTTGCTAACAGACCCAATTTTTAATTCAATGGTCAGCCAAAGGACCACATCACCCAACTTCCCTTTTAGCTGGATGTGGCCCTCATCTGATCAATGAGCTGAAGAGTGGAAGTTTGGTGTGGTCTTTCAGGAAGACCCCTTAAAAGATGCTGACTCATCTGACCAAGAGGCTGTTTTGTCCCCCCTGCTTTTTCTTTACACCAGCTGGGAATTTGGTTGTGACAGCCAGAGCTTCAGCAGCCATTTTGGATGATGGGTTGACCTAGAAGGTGGAACCAGTGCTGAGGATGATGGAACAGAAAGAGAAGGAACCTGGGTTCCTGATGACAATGCTTCTAGTCTGGATTACTATCTTAAGATTTCTTTGGGTAGGACAGACACAGATTTCTTTCTTGCTTTAGTCACTGATATTTTGGGGTTTACTATCACTTGTAGTAACCTAAACCAAACTAATACAGGAGGTGAAAAGAAAAACAAGGATGACAGAGATGGGAAAGTACAAAGAAAAGAGGAAGGTAAAACATATAGAGTGAGTATCCATCTCAGGCTGCAAAAGCAGATCACAGGAGACACAACTTCAATTTTTTGGTAAGCTCTCCCCAACATGGTGGCAGAAACTTAATCTCTGTCACTTCAGAGCCCTGACCCTCCTCGGTGCAGAACTGATCTAGGTTTCCCAGAATAAAGCCTGTGTACCAGGGTGTCCTCCCTCCAGCTGCGCCGTGGTGTCTGCAGACATGCCCCATTCCCCCTGGTGTCTGATGGAGGGTCCTGCTAGCTGCTGCAGGTCCTCCCTCCTGGCTGCCAGCTCTCTGTGCTACAGCTATGTCCCTCTCCCAAGTACTCAGGCCTGTGACACACTGGGCTCTTGCCACATCTCTGGATTCTCCCCAGAATGAGGACATAAGTCTCTATTTTCAGGTTCCCCAAAGCAGGGTGGGCGTCCTGCAATGCCCCGGGCAGGATTTATCTCTCCAGCAGGGTCAGAAATGCTTAGCTTCTAAGCCTTCTTCTCTTCCCCTCTGCTTTTCATACTCCCTCACAATGCAGCCCAGGCTGTAGGAACTTTCTAAGAGGCAGAGGATGCAAGGATGCAAGATAACCTCTCTTTTTCACTATATATTATCCTGAATTATTTTTTAAATATGGCTTTTCAAACATAAAACCCTGAATTGCTTGCCTTGTCCTCCACATAACCTTTCCCTGAGATAAGAAAAGCTGGTGAGCCAGCTGTCCAAAGTGGAGGGAGGGTTGGCAGTCCTAGGAAACAATACAGAGTGAAAGCAACAGCTTATATCTTAAACTACCCCACCTCTTTGAGGAAAGGGGGAAGAGAGACAGCACAAGAGCTGAAGAGATTTAGAGGCAGAGGCATAAAAAGGTCTGTGTTGGGAATGGCAGTGGGAATGTGATGAAGAGCACGGTGAGGCGATGTCAGCAAAGAACCCCAATTACGGGAGTCCTTTAGTCTGCTGTTTGTGCTCAAGGCTAAACCACAGCAGCAACCTCATCTCTCTACATGAAGGAAGGCTGATCTCAAACCCGCATCTGCTGGTGGGGAAAGGAGCACACATCTGAGAAAGCACAGAGAAGATAAGGGGGCTTGGGACCCTTGAATAATGGGGTCCCAGACAACTGTCCTCGACCCTTTAGCCAGGCAGAGAGACCCCATCTGGGGAATGTGGCCTGCTGGGAAGGGTAGCGCTCCTTCCTGTGGGTGGAGTAACTTAGTCTTATGCTTAAGAGTCAAGGAAGTGAGCATGTGACCAACAGTGAAGTAACTGATGTTTGATCCCTTCAAGAATCTTCAGCAGTGCTGAATGGCTATAGTCTCAAAGTCTCTTCCTACAGGATGTGTGTTAATTATAAGAGGAAAATTGTTACTTTAAAGTAGAGAAACCTAGCAGATGCCCCCTTATCAATGTTAGCTAAGTTTTAATGTCACCAGTTATGGGACAAATTAACAGTGCGTGTCTTATGATATGATGCACTGAGAAAAACACGTCATTTCTGTGATATTCTTGCTCAAAATGTGTAACCAGAGTCTTATCATAAGGAAACATCAGACAAAGCCAAACTGAGGGACATTCCACAACACTGACACGTTCTTCTGAACGGTATCAAGGTCATGAAAGTTAAGGAAAGACTGAGGAACTATTCCCAACTGAAAGAGATTGGAGAGGCATGACAACCAGAAGCAATAAGTGGCCCTGTGTTTGATCCTAGACCAGAGAGGAAAGGAGATTTATAAATGACAAGACTGAAGCAAACAGCAATATTTTATTTGAAAGGGGGTCTGAACGATGGAACCATGGTATTTCTCTCAATGTTAATTTTCTGATTTTGGTAATTGTATTATCTTTCTGTAAGGAGACTTGTTCTTAGGAAATAAACACTAAAATATTTAGAGATAAGGGAGCATTCTCTCTCTTTCTCTTTTCTTATGCTCTTCTATTTCTCCTCCTTCCCTCCTGCTTTCCTTCCCTCCCTCCCTCCTTTTCTCCCTCTCTCTCTCCCTTTCCTTCTCCCTCTCCCTCTCCTTCCTTCTCTTCCAACTTCCCCTAAAGCAAATGTGGTAAATTTGTTCATCATTGGGGAATCTGGGTGAAGGGTTTAGGGGAGTTGTGTTTGGTATTATTCCTGGAAGTTGTCTATAAATCTAAAGTTATTTAAAAATAAAAATTTACCACCCTAGCCCCCACACCACTGCCACCACCCAAAGAATATTTGAGAAGCAAGTGGACAGGCAAGGGGGGAGCCCTGAGCACCCCTTTCAGCCAATGGCCAGGCCTGAAGACCTGAAGACCTTAAAGAGCATAAAGTCTGACCCTCTCCTTTTAAGTCTGTGTCTAAATCCCTGAGACCACAGAGATGCCTAGCCCTTTGGATCTGCTGAACCCCAGCCCATGCCACAGCCCCTGTGCCTCCCTGCCTTTCTGCCTCTGAATCTCAACCCTGCTGCTAAGAAAACTTGGGCAAGCTATTTACCTTTCCTAGCCCCCCAATTTTATCATTTACCAAATAAAAGAGTAGAAGGACTTCATGGGGAAGAGAGGGAGTTCAAGTCTGTGCACAATACTAGCACAGGATGTGCTCACTAAATGCTCAATCAATGTCAGCCATTACTATTACTATACTATTGTTGTTGTTGTTCTCATTATTTATACCTTGACTCATTTGCTTGGATTTGCGAAAGAGGAAACAGACTTATGTAGTTGTTAGAGTGCTTCCAGCTTTAAGAGAGAGAAAATACATGGAACTTTATTTTTTTGATTTTTGAGTAAAGAAAGATATAACCTTCTGTAACAGAAACTCTGGACAGGAGGTGGCTCCTGGAGGAAGCAGGAGTAGTATGCAGGAGTAGAGGCTCGATGATGTTAGCAAAGGCACAGGTTCTTTTCCACTAGCTGCTCTGCCAGCCTCTGTTCAGCCTTGGGTTGGGCCCACTCAGCATCCCAAGACCATTTTCATAGTTTCAGCATCATATGCAAACAAAAACTGAGACAGAAAAGGAAAGGACTTCTGTTTTGTCTCACTTTTTAAGAGTGAAAAAGTTCTTAGCGTCCCATCAGATATCCCCTTCTATCTCCTTGTTCAGAATAAGCTCACATGCCCATTGCTGAGGGAATCTTTTCCGAGGTGCATGGCATTAGTATGTATATAAGTAAGATTATACTTGCCTGAAAAAAATGGAAAACCTCATATAACAGTGGCTAAATAAGACAGAAGTTGACTTTTGCATCTGTGATTCTGTCTGTGCTGCCCAGGGCTCTCTGGAAGCTCCAGCTGCAAGAGCTCAGACTTTCTCTAATTTCATGCCGCTCTGTGTGCTTCCACCCCATGTCACTTCACAGCCCAAGGTGGCTGCTCCAGCCCCATCCTCCAGTCCTTACTCCAGCATAAAGGAAAGAAAAAAGGAAGAGGAAAGACAAACTTCCTTTCTCTAAAGGATACTCCCAACATTGCACAAACCACATCTGCTCACTCCCACTGGGCAAAACGCAGTCACATGGCCTTACTTAGATCAAAGGGCTGAGAACTGTATTTACTCTGCACAGCTGGAGACCCAGTTACAAACTGGGATTTCCATGACTGTAGAGAAGGATGAGGGGTGTGGGGGAAGCTGGCAATGGATATTGTCCACCAGCGGCCTGTGCTACACCATGACTCCATCCTAGGACTAAGGGGGACCTGGTCTCCTTGAAGCCATGGCTGCCTCATACCTGTATACACGGCAAGGTGGGGAATGGATGTTGGATAGGCAACAACAGCTCCCTAAGACTAGTAAACTCCCATCACTCTTGACCAGATCACCCATAATGAAAATGAGCTAGCTTAGCTTTAAAAAGAGAGCAGGCGTTGCTTTTGGTCTTTTCAACATACCACACCTTCCTCCCACATCTCCCTCTGTTCACTGTTCTAGAATAAAATCTATAAAACATGCTGCAGGTGATTGCCTTACTCATGCATCAGGCACACGACTCTTGTGTCCAGTGAGTGCCTGAATCACCTGTAAGACTTGGAGCACAGAACATTCCATTTCTATCAAAACCACTTGGAGGAGGAGGTGTTATCGTCCTGAGAGTCATTTAGATTGTACTATTGCACCCTTCTTTGCCAAAATGATTCATTTTGTGTACTCATAATCATTCTTCCAAGAAGAGCTCTACATGTGGGGGCACTCTTTATCTCCCCAAAGCTCAACAATTGTGGGTATGTTCACATTATTTCTACAACCACAATGAACAGGGTTACTAGGATAATAGAGGCTGTGATTCCAAGATGACAAGACACCTGGAGGAGAGAGACACAATTAACTCGACCACCCAAATGCTTTACCTGTATATTTAAGTATGGTTTATCATGGGGTTTCATGAAGAATGCTTCATATTTAGACATCTGGTTGTTTCATATTTACAGAAGACATTTATTATTTTTCTCCAACATCCAATTCTTCAACTTTTGCTGACAGAATCCATATTCCCCTTGGGAAACCAGCAGTCCTCCTATGGTCTCAGTCCATGCTGAGACTAACACCACCTTTGCGTTGGGCCAAGAGGGCCATATCTATCTGTCACTGAATGTGGGCTGCACCAGGAAGGGGAAAGACCTTGGCAGGACTGCCTGCCAGCAGCTGGGTAGCTAGTCTTTCATTGAATGGGATCTGGGAGGAGTGAATCATAATGGCCCTATGTAAGGTGGCCCCTCTGCCTCCCAAGTTCTGGAATCTGCCCCTCATTGCCTCACCGTTTCAGGCCTAGTGGTGGTGACATCCCTTCAGGTACCAGCTCAACCACCCTCTGCCCCCCTGCCAGTCCCGATGCTGGACCATGCCTTGTTGTGTCCCCCTCGCCCACACCTTTGCAAGTGATCCCTTTATTAAACTCTCTGCCACTTTGAGTGTGCCCTCTGCTCCCTGCTGCAACCTCAACTGATACAACCTTAGACTTCCTTGAGCAGAGAATGGGGAATGTAGAACCAATGTGGAGAGGGGCACCTCTCTACTCAGGACTATTGTGATAGGTGTCAAGACTACTGCAATAGGGAAGAGAGAGCAGCCTCTGCTCCACTCCAAATACAGGCAGACAGCTGGGGATTTGTAGCCGAGGAGCAGAGTCACAAAGACATTCATGGGGAGTTCCGCTCATAAGTGAGGCCAGCAAAGCACATTGCCCCCCTTTTCCTTGTGCCAGGAAATTTCACAGTCCCGGAATGATGTCCCCCTCTGCCTCGCCTAGTGAATTCTTGCCTTCCCATCAGGCCCATCCAGAGCTTGCCTTAGGAAACCACTCTGACCACGAATTCACCTTAAATGGCTGAACTGGCCTTCCTATGAACTCCTGTAGATTGAGAGCCTAAACTTCTGGAAGATATTTGTCGTATCTTGTTGTGTATTGTAACTTTATTCTCTTCCCTATTTTGTAATTTTAACCTCAGTTAGACTGGCACATGAGGACACTTCTCTGAACTTCCCTTCCACCATTCCTAGCACAGGGCCTTATACATGTACATGTCTTGATGAACAAGTTAATGAATGAATTAATATAAAATTTGTAAGCTAACACATCTATCTGGATAACTAGCTGACTTTTGTATTTTTATTCTTTTGCGTTTTTTAATTTAATCATAGGTGGAAGCTAGAAACAAATTAGCATTCACCATTAGTACGTGCCTCTATCGGTGAATTAGTTCCCTGTGTGGGAAGTGATACATAATTCTTCTCTCTCTTATTCTAACTCAGAGGACCTGTAACGTGGGCTGGAAATATGAGGCAATTAACCATGTAATTCAGACAAAATCGCCTGGAAATGTATTTCTTGAGTAGGTACACAGCCCAGTAATGGAAGACTTAAAAAATTCATTCATGATAGATATGGAATCATTTATTAGTGGAAGTGTGGAATGTGCCAGGGACATTTCTAATCTGTTAAAGTCAGCATTTTACAGGAAGCAGGCTTGATGACACTTTGGCCTGTGTTGTCACCACTGGAGACAGAATCTAGGACTGAGACTAGAGGACACTGGTTTGTGCAGGGAAGGGCTTGCTTTGTATTTTCTGTGCTGGTTAGGGTTCTGAGGTTGCAAGTAATAGAGGCCAAGTCACAAAATCAGATCAAATTAAGGAAAAATAAAGAATTTATTGGCAGATATGGTATAGCTCTCAGGACTGAAGGCAAGATTAAAAATGAGGATTCAGAAAAAACTGGAACAGGGAGGCTCTAGGTTCCTGGGTAGCGGGAACTAGAACAGTTGGACATTTTCCCTTGAAAGTCCCACTATAACCTACCAGCCCCCCCCCACCACCACGTGCACACACCAGGGAGGGTGCCACTGTCTCATACATCAGCTCCAACTGCTTTCTCTCTGTGTCACTTGCCCTCTGCCATAGCCTTCAAATGGCTACTATTGTATACAGATTTGCATTGGATTTGGTGGGTCTTCTCAGTTCTCGTTCATTCATTTGACAAGTATTTCTTTTTAAAACTATACAAACTTTGTGACAGGCCTTATAGAGGACTCAAAAATAAATTCCTTATATGAGTAGATTCCGTCTCTTATAGGAAATATAGGGAAATAAGATGGGATAAAAGGCTGGGTACCTATCAGGATCTCTTCATGACAAGGGGCAGAAACCAGTCTCAAACCATGTTCACAAAGGAAGAGATATTTGCCAAGATAAAGGAAAGTCCTGGGACAGGGCGGGCAGAGACATGACCAGATGCAGGGCCAGACTGTGCAGTCAGGACTCTGTTCCTCTCCTTCTCAGATCTGCTCTCTCTGACTGGCTCTGTTCTCAGGACAGATCTCTGCAGCAGGTCCCATGACAGCCCTGCACACAACCCTGCTGCACTTAGCATTCTCGAGAGCGTGCCAGTAGCACTCAGCAGCAACTCTCTGCTTCTCAGCCTGGGGGCTTTCTCTGGCTACAGGAACAAGTTCAGGCTGTACAGGCAGGCTCTGGGAGCAGCCCTCAGCCACTGAAGGACAAAGTTTCAAAATGGATTATTCAAAAGTGAATTATTGTCTTAGGGTAGACAATCCTGGGCCATGGTCTGCACTCTTCTCCAGATGTCTCCAAGAGGACTAAGTGTCAGCTGCCCACAGTGCAACCTGCTCATGAATGTGCTCTGTTTGGCGCCAGCCCCTTTCCTGTCTCACTTCCCTACCCATGATTGTGGGACCAACTCTGAAGTAACCCTCTGGCACACAGCTACTTGCCTCAGAGTCCTGTTTTTGGGAAGCCCAGCCTAAGACACCTGGGTACGCAGTGGCAGGTGACTTAAACAGCTGCAGGTTTGCGCCCTGCCAGTGTCTGATCCAGGGGAGACAGAACTTTCCTCCAAACACTTCCATGTTAAATTCCGAGCCTGACTCTCATTGTTCAGAGTTGCCACGTTTCCATCTCTGGGCTAAAATACATCCATTGGCCAGGTCTGGCCACCTACTCAGCAGAGAACTGAGAAGGCTGGAGCTAATTTTGTTAAATCCCCAGGGTCTGGGGGACTGGAAGGGGTGGCTTTCTTATGAATAATCAGGATGCTGTTACCAGGTCAAGGCTGAGGGCATCATAAGCAGGTCGAATCCTAGGTGTCTACTGCATGTGAGCCCCCACCAGGTACAAACAGTGCAGAGGAACATGACATAGCATCTAACTCATTGGGGAGGGTTGCAGGAGATTACATCAGAAAGAACCTGAAATATCACCTGAGTTTCCCAAGCTGCTCCCCCAACTCTGCTTCTTGAATCACAAAGTAGCTGGATAATTTTCATCTTATTAATAACCCTGTGTTTTGTGTTCTGAAATCCATGCCATCCAAACAAAACAGCACCCTTTCAGTAGTAATTAATTCAGTCTCACATTTAAAAAGTTAATAAATGGCATTCTTGAGCTTATGTTTTTAATAAAAAAAGAAATGTATCATTTCCAAGTGGTTCTTGGAAATACTAAGAGCTCCCAGACAAATACCATGTAATCTCACTTATATGTGGAATCTAAAAAAAAAGAAAAGAAACCAAACTCATAGATACAGAGAACAGATTAGTAATTGCCAGAGGTAGAGGATGAGGGGGTGGGAAGTGAGTGAAATGGGTAAATTGGGTCAAAAGGAACAAACATCCAGTTACAACATAAATGAGTAATGGGGATGTAAAGTACACAGGGTGACTATAGTCAATAATACTGTATTGCCTATTTGAAAGTTGCTAAGAGAGTGGATCTTAAAAGCTCTCATCACAAGAAAAAAAGTTTGTACCTATGTGTGGTGACGGATGGTAACTAGGCTTATTGTGGTGATCATTTCACAACATATATGAATATCTAGTCACTATGTTATACTTTTGAAACTAACAATGCTGTCTGTCAATTAAACCTCAAATGAAAAAAAAAAGAGATCCCAGTTCTTTCTGTCCTTTATAGTCCCTAAGGGATGGGAGACCCCTCATTTGGTAGTTGAGATCCTCCTGCATACATGAAACTCCAAAATGAGATTGGCTAGCAAATCGAACCGTTTCATTTATATTAATAGTCTTCATGGCTTGATCAATTATCCTTCAGGTAACATTTTGCAAAGAAATTCCCCATACATCCTTGTCACAGCATTTATGTACTGGAAGGGGTCTTTGAGAGATTATGTAGTTCAACTCCTAGCTAAAAAAAACACTTGACACAAAGTGATGAACGAACCCAGGTTCTCACATTCATCCATGAGCCCAGAATCCTGAGCACTTTTTATGTGCAAGGCTGTGCTCCACCAGGGTCTTAAGGAAACAGAGTAAATAAAATGGAGAAGGTCTCTGCCAAGTGGGGGAGGCAGCTGCAAAATAATAATAATAAAATTCATTGGTTTCCAGTCTAACATGCAAAGAGGTTGGAAGTTGTCACTTTTATCCTCTTAATAAGAAAAACGTTAAACAAAATGAAAGTCAGCAATTCTTCTATGATCCACTGGAGAACTGAGATCACAGGGCAAGCTGATGCCCTGAAAATTAGACAGCCAGACAGTGGGTACAGAGATCACCACTTCCTGAGTGCAGAAAGCCCAGCCATGGAGCTCAGAAGCATAGGAACACTTTCTGCCCTAACGAATAAATCCCTGCAGGCTTAGTGTGGATTAGCTCGAGGGAAATTCTGAGGAGCCCCACAGCTTTGTGAGTGTTACCTCCAGGAGCTTACCAGGTTCTCACAGTGAAGAAGGGAGGAAAATCCCCTCATACTTTTGGCAGGGGTAGGGGAAGAGAAGCCACTCTGAAAACCATATGGTGCTATGCTATGGAGGAAATAAGGTGCATGCTGAACAGCAGTCAGTGAAGAAGCTGACCAAGGGGGCAGCAGCAGCACAGAGGCCTTGGCTGAGAGAGCTCAGCCTGTCCTGGGCACTGAGAGGCGTCCCTGTGGCTGGGACGAGCTGAAGGAGAGAAGATGGAGTTGGTGAGATTGCAGAGGAAGCAGCGTCAGGCCACTTGGGGTCATGGAATGCTTGTGGTTCTCATTCTTCCTCTAACAAGTGGCAGCCTTTCCTTACAAGCTGGATGGCAGGGGAGTGGGACAGGGGTCCAGGCCTCCCTGCTTTCAGGTCCAGGCCTGCCTGCTTCCTGCTGCCCAAACATGGAAATGAGTCATTCATAGAACACACATACTGTAAAAAACAAACCTACTCAGAAGCAGGCAAGCTTCTAAGCAGTCTCAAGCCATTGTCGTTTCCTCCAGGGGCAGAATAAGTAGTGAAACAACCATGTACAGTTGTGCAGCCTGGGTACAGACTATATTTCAATCCTGTATCTGCCACTGACAGGCTTTGTGGTCTGGGACAAGTCACTCTACTTTTTTGAGTCCGTGTTTCCTCTTCCAGGAAAAAGAGGTAATAAAAGGACCTCTAGATAGGGTTGTTGAGACCATTAAATGAGATGAAGATTGATTTTCCCCAAACCTGTTCATTCCCTAGTTATCTATCTCTGTAAATGACACTACATCCCATAGTGAGGTGGTTCAAGAGAAAACTTTTAAGAGTCACCCCTGATTTTCCCTTTCCTCAAATCCCAAATCTACCAATCTGCCCAGATAACTCTGTTTCTGAGATGCACACTGAGTGTGCACCTTGCTTTCCCGCCTTGTCCCCGCCCTCATCCAAGACACTCTTGTATCTTTCCTGATCCCCTCTGTTTCCCTGCCTTCTCTTGCTTTTACAATCACTCTTCACAAAGCGGCCATTTATGCTTTTTCAGTGTAGTTTGATTATGTGTATCCCCTTAGATTAAACCCATCCAATGGCTTCCCAGAGCACTTAGAAGAAAATCTACAGTCCACACCTCCCTGACCTTGTCCCAGCCTGTTTCTCTAAACCACCCCACCCCACCCCCCATAGCCAGTGAGATAAAGTGGATCATTGTGCTCTGCTCTCAACCATCTATAACGGCCCAGCCATGGCTTTACATGGCAGAGGGGACTTCCCTGTCCCTGGACTTGGGGCTCAGACCTGAGATTCTCTTTGGGCAGTGGTGTTTCAGTGATTATATATGGGCAGAGCCCTGAGATACATGCATGCAGTATGGCCCAGCCTCTTGGGCTCCTATGACCTGCCAAGAGAAGAATGTGCCCCGGGGAGCTACTTGTCTAAGGAGAGTGAGGGGAGATGTTCAGTGGTCTTGAACCCAACCCATGGTCTGAAGCAGGGCCATCTCAGAGGAGCTGGAGCTGTGAGCAACAAAAATCAATGTTCGCTGGCACAGGCTACTGAGCTGTATGGTGGCATTGAAGCATTATTGCACCAAGAGCTGATTGATACATAATACGTAAGCCCTCAGTTTTCTTTTTGTTTCCTGTAATTTCCTTGCTGTTCCCTCCATCTGAAGCTATTCTCTTTGATGGACCAAAGTTTCTCAACCTGGCACCGTTGATACGTGAGGCTGGATACTTATTTGCTATGGGGCTGTCCTGGGCATTGCAGGATGTTTAGCAGCATCTCTGACCTCTACACACTAGAGGCCAGTAACCCTTTCCCATTCCCAGTTGTGACAACCAAAAACATGTCTCCAGATGTTGCAAATGTTCCTGGGGGTGGGGGTGGGGGGCAGAATTGCCCCTGGTCTGGAAGCACTGCCCTCATCTTCCTGGACATGGGTCCTTCTTATTAAGGTCTAACCTCTGATGTCCACTCACGATTGTCCATTATCTTGCTCACTTGTTTCTTTACTTGTTTTTCTGATACTCCCTCTTGGCACCACAGTGGAACCTGACACTGTGAACATGACAGGCAGCACGTGAACTTATTCTAACAAATGAGGGCTGGAAAACATCTGTCAACTGTGACAACTGTGAAGCATTATCATTATACAAATTAATTATAAAATAATAAATCATAGAAAAGTCGCTGGCAGCAGATCCACAGAGTTTAGCAGCTGGGAACTTTCTCATGCTATGATTTCTCAGGCTGCAGCTGCTGCCTTCTGAGTTTTGAACGGAACTACCATCAGAATGAACGTTGTAGAGGCTCAGCTTGGTTTGGTTAACTAAGAAAGAAAGATCCTTCATTGGTATCAGGATATCTTTAGAATGGATTTAAACAGCAAAATAGTTCAGTGGATGTGGTTTAATTTGTTTCCCCCAAACAGCTGTGCCCCTCACTGGTATCTCTGAGCCTGTCTGCATATGTAACCTTCAAATAGCTACCAGTTAACAGAAGGCATATTAATAGATGAATAGGGATTCAAACCTGTTTCTTAATAACTAATAATGCATGGAATGCATTATTTCTATTCCACACACATCCTATCCACACATTCTATTCCTTAACAGCAGTTGACAACACCAGTTTTCCCACTGGCGTCAGCCCATCACAGAGAGTTTTTGTTTTTGTTTTCCCAGATGAAGACATCACCTAAATGTAGAGTCAGCATCAAAGGGTTTGTTGGTACTTTCAATGGTTCAGTGGGGAAGGGAGGGGGCCACCTCCGAGTGCTCAAACCAAACTTTGGTCTGCAAACTGGTGAGATAAGTAAGACATGGTGAAAGCTGTTCTGGGTGATGGCAGTGAGTGGAATTTGGAGGCTGGGGAGAGAGGGGGAAACAAATATGGGTGGTTGACAAGGAGACCAGCCTCCTGGAGACCAGCCATGACAGATCTGTTTTGACTCGATCTAATAGGACCTGATACCCCATGGTAAATTCTCAGAGTGTTACAACTCCCTTTGGAAGGTTTTTCAAATGTCTGATTTGTGTATCAAGTTAAGCTTATTTCATCTCAATCTTTCTTTTCCGGAAGTTATGGAAAGTTGCTCCCCACTGATGATACAGTTCCCATTGACACCATACTAGCTCTACCTTGACCCCTCCCCTCCAGGGGATTTTGCACTTTCTGCTGAGACCCTCCTAGGAACCATCCTTTCTTGACACTCTACCCACCCAGCAGCCACAGTTTTGCTGCGTTATCCTCCCCTGGGACATGTGGCTACAGCTCAGCCAATCAGGACCCATCCCCTCACAGCTGAGCTATGTAGAAAGCAACTGAGTCACACCCCTGCGAAGCTCTAAAAGGGAGCCACAGACAGGGCAGATCCAGTGGGCAAGGGTTTTATTTGGCCTGCAAGTTTTTAAAATATTGGAAGCCTCATCAAGAAACCAGATTTTTGGTTTCTCTTAGGAAATGGGATGATTTGGCCATACTGGGCTTGTGGCAGCACTCAGCTGGAGCTGAGTAGCATTCTCATTAGATGGGGTGTGTGCTCTCCAAGGGCCCAGTCCCTGGCATGCCATTTCTCACTGCTGCCCTCACTTATCCTACCTCCTGATGCTCAAAAGCATTATGTTGGAGATTCCTGCTCTAGAAGGAAAGATTTCAAACACTCATTGGTGCAGCCTGGGATCTGCTCTGTCACAGCCATCTTCCTACTGGTGGAGCCCATGAGATGTTCGTATCTGCTGTGGGCTGAATTATATTCCCCCAAATGCATATGTTGGAAACCTAACCTTCAGCAGCCCAGGAGAAACCAACCTTGCCAGCACCTTGATTCAGACTTCTAGAAGGCTTCCAGGCTGTGAGACAGCAGATTGGTGTTGTTTAAGCCACCCCATTGGCAGTACTTTGTGATGGCAGCTCTAGCAGACTAATAATGTAGGATCACATCAATGACATTTCCCCTCTCCCTGAAAGTAACTCCTTTGGTTACTTGCAAAGAGTCCCAATTAATAAACATGCTTCCTTCTGCAGTCTGATTAGGTCTCCTTCATTTTCCCCAGGCCCCTTTCTCTAACTTTTAACTACATTTTATTATAATGCCACATATGAAGGCTTGTAAACAAAGGTGAGTGAGTGAAAACAGAGATGGAAAGTCACAAATGGAGGTCACATTCATCCCATCCTCAGGGCCAGGTTGACATATCGAATACTGTGACTGGACAAATACAAATATCCACCTGTCTGAAAGAGCTCAGGGTGGCACGCCTTCTCAATAGAGACCATCTCACAGCCTAAAAGGAGAAAACCGAGTCCTGGTGTGAAAAAAACCTTGCACTTTCTATGTATAAATCACAGATACTCAGCACACGAGCAGCTAACTATTCTTTGTGGGTTTACATTGTCATGGGCAGCTGACCAGGAAAAGTGTGTAAAAAGCTCTGTGGAGGGCGTGATGATGAAAATGGCCAAGAGAGCTGATGTGTTTAGTATTGTGTGGATGCTCCTTTCTCAGAGGGCATCGCACTGCAGGGCCGGGTTACTCTCAGTGCCTTTCCATAGTGATAGGAATGTGGACAATTCCCAGGCCCCAGGGGTGGGGGCTCTGGTAAAGGGGCTCCTAAGTGATAAAAAGAACCTCCCCTTCATCTAGTTGCTGTCATGTTCCATGTGTTGCCTAGCACTAGAGCCAGGGTCACTGATGACATTGATCAGCTAAGAGGAAAATGATAAAAGAGCAATGAATAAAACCAACAACATTTTATACAATAAGAAAATTTATAAAGCTAAATTTGGGAAACAAGTGATCAAGTGCAATAGAAAGAGGATTAAGTGAAATAAGGAGTTCTGGGTCTTAGTCCTGGTTCTACTACTAGCTAGTTGGATAACTTTGGACAAATTGCTTAGCTTATCTAAACTTTGGGGGAAATGTTTATCCAGCGTTTTTCAAAGGGTTTGTTGGTTTGCACTGTTGATTTGGCTAAGCCGGAACTACATTTCCCAGAATCCCCTTCCCTGCTAGATTGCAGTTGTCAACAACAACACCCATGGAGTTCAGAAGGCCTAAGTGGAGCAGCAGCTATGCATCTCTGAAGGTCGTTGTGCCTGATGCAGTGAGGAACAGATGAGAAGGCAGCAGCAGTTCCAGGTGTCTTCTCTCTCTCTCACCCTGATTACAGCTTTGCTTCCCAAGCCCAGACCAGCTTACCAGTCACAACCCCAGGCCTCCCCGCAGACTCTGAGACAACAGCCTTCTGTAGGCTTCATCCCAGGTTCAATTTTGTTTTCCACCATTGCAGCAGGATGTGCCTGCCTCCTGCACTCCCGGGAAAACTCCTCTTCTCTGCCTGTGCCAGAGCTTCCCGAGGACTAGTGGGGGAGCTGGTTGCTGACCTCGCTCTGACCATGCAACTCCTCCTTTGAACCCTTCCCTCTCAGTTTCTTCCACAATTGTGTGAGGTCTTCTTAAGATAAATCTCTTATGCTAATAGCCACAGTGGTTCTACTGTCCTGATTAAACCCAAAAGTGGCAAATGAAATAATGGATCTAAAGCAATTAGCACAGCACCAGGCACATGGCAAGAACTTAATAAATTTTTACTATCATTTTTTTTCCACTGCTGTTAATGCATATGAACTTAGAAACTTTGCTTTCTAATTGTCTCGTTATGCAGAGAACTAAACTCATATCCTGCCAGGTTAAACGACTTGCCCAGGGTCACACGGCTCAATCATTACCCAACCAGGACTAGAACTAGAGTCTTCTGATTCCTAGGCCTACCCTTTTTCACAGACTCTGACCTGCTCCCCAAATGAGCTCTAGCGTTCTAGTTATCACCCAATAGTTAGAATGCCATTGGCTTCAAACAGTATAAAACCCAACTCAAACTGGCCTCAATAATATTCAGGGTTTATCGGCTCATGTAACCAAAAAGTTGGGAGAGAGCGCTGACTTCAGACATATTATCATGGTATCAGCAGGGCTAAGCTCCGTTTTTCTGTGGCTGTCTTCTCTCTCCTGTCTGCTATGTCCCTGCATGGCTCTCCTCGTGGAAGTAGAAACAGCTATAGTGGAGCCAGGCCTTACACTTTCAAACCACAGCTGTCCCAAGGAAGAGAAAAAGTGTTTGTAAGCCAAAGTGCAGAGACTCACTGTGATGGGTCTGTTTAGGTCATGTGTCCACCTTCTCCAGTGTCTGTGGCAGTGGTGGGATGGTGTGTGACTAGCTCAGCCTAGGTCAGTGCCGCAAACCTAGAGCTGGCAGGATCAGACTGGGGTGGGGAGAGGTAGCCTCCCTACAACCACCCTGAATATAAACTGGGACTGGGGTTGGAAAACAGGAAATAAATGCTGAGTAAGCAATATCTGCAGAGTGTTTATTACAATTTTTGCCTTGGCATCATTTTCCCAGTGGTCCTTGTTGGGTATCTGGACAAATTGGCTGAAAGGAATGTGCAGTCACAGGTGGTGTGTGTAAAGGTAGTGATGACATGATTAGATATTTATAGTCACTGGGTTTAATGTAAAATGCCAGAATCTGAAGTCCATGCGTCATGCGGATGGTGAAACGCTAGGGCTGCCTCTCGTATTAATTAGTCCAGGACACTGAGTGCCTTTGACCTGCTCCTGTGTTATAGCCCACAGAATGGAAATGTGGAATAAGAAGTCTGCCAAATATAATAATGCTGTACTTTTTGATAGTACAGATCACGTAGTGAAGCATGAAATTTTCCTTGCAAATGGATTCTTGCTGTTTTTCATTATTATAACTAATTTGAGATGTAAATAACATACAACAAAATGCATAAATCTGGGCTGGCCGAGTGGCGCATTGGTTAAGAGCTGGCTTGGGATGCCAGAGGGCCCCGGTTCGGATCCCACATATGAGGGCCAGTGACACTGCCCTCTACAGCTAAGATGGTGAACAACAGCTCGACCTGCCGCTGGGCTGCCTTGGGTCGCTGGCGACGGCGTAGGCTGCAGTCTCCTGCTGCAGTGTGCTGCCATAAGCTACCATGTGTAGCCGGCAGCTGGTGTGAGAGGCCAGCAGCTGCTGTGAGTGGCCGTCCAGAGGCCAGCAACTGATCTGCCTCGCCCGGGGAGAGTGCAATGATGGTGCCAACTTGGGCCAGTGAAGCAACATCCTCCACAACTAGACTGAAGAACAAACCAACAGCAACTTGTCTGTTCCCCTCCCCCAATTCCCCAATAAAATCTTTAAAAAAAAAAAAAGCATAAATCTTAGGTTTTTGGTTCATTGAGTTTTGATGATGGTATGCACCTAGGTAGTGACCCCCCAAAACAACATCTAGAACATTTTCATTGTGCAAGAAAGTTTCCTCGTGTCTCTTCCAAGTCAGTCCCCAACTTCCACAACAACTGTCTCATCTCTATCACCATGGATTAGATTTTGGTCTCTTCTTAGAGTCTACGTAAATGGAACATAATAGTATGTGTCTGGCTTCTTTATTTATATTTCTGAGGTCCGTTCACATCATTGTGTGTAGCAGCAGTGTATTCACTGTTAACACAGGATAGTACTTCATTGTGTGACTCTACCATGATATTGTTTACCCATTCTCCTGCAGTGGACATTCAAGTTGTTTCCAACTTTGGCTATTATGAAAATAATGCTATAAACATTTTTGTATAATTCTTTTTGTGCAATGCTTTCATTGCTCTTCAGTAAATATGGAATTACTGGGTCATAGGCTGAATGGATGTTTAATTTGTCAGAATCTGCCAAACAGTTCTCTAAAGTGGTCGCATCATTTTGCCATCCCACCTGCAAGGTATGAGTCTTGGAACTTGATCCCCATTTCTGACAGAGACTGGGAAACATCTTTAGCCCCAAAGGCCATTTCTTCCCAAGTGAGAAGGGGAGTGCTGCACATGGGGACCCAGAGGTGGAAGCCTCTGCATGACAGAGTATGCAGTCCTGGGTCTGTTGCCCCAGACCCATCCTGGCCCATCTCTGTTCTGCTCTATAGCACAGGAGGCTCCCTGGCTCCAAGCGCCTTGTTGGCAAAGGCCCATGGGAGGTGCTGGGTTGGGTGTGGCCAATAAGAGGTAACTATTGGGAGTTTGGAAGACAGGAAGAAGGGAAAAGGCAGTCTCCTTCTCACCCTATGTCCTTAGTGGCTTCTCTTACATCGTCCAACCACCTGTCTTTTTTGGCAGCAGCTTCTACCTCATGGATTTGCCACAGCCCAGCCTCCGCCGATGACTCTAGCCCCTGAACCCAGCTAACACCACCTGCTCCTTTTGCCTCTCGAGTCTGGTAGCAGCATCTTCCTGCCATTGCACATCCCTGGGTTGCTTTACATTTCCCTGTGGCTTGGTTCTCAGCCTCTGCTTTCATGTGTGTAATCAGTTCCTTGCATTAAATTCCTTTTGTTCAAATAGTTAGAGTGGGTTGTGCTTTCTTGGTTGGACCTTGACAAATATACACAGCATCAAGGATTAGCAGAGATGATTTGGAGGCCAAATTACATTCAAGGCCTGCCAGGCAGATTTATTGTCAAGTCCTAAAACTGCAAAAATAGGATAACCTATTCAGAAACCATCTGGTACCACAATATTTCCCTAACGTCTAGCCTAAGTTCCTGCTGTGACAAAGTTTGCACCTGAAACCCAGACAGAACTAAGTCTCTTGGCCTCAGGATGAATTGGTGTTAGTGGGTCCGTGGACCTAGCTTTACTTCTGGTGGGAGCCATAGTTATGTTAGTGGAAGAAGAAAGAAGGAGAGGCTGCGAGGAAAATGGATACTCTAAGGAGCCATCATAACTGGATGGATTGACCCAATTTCTAGGTTGTCAAGACACATATTTGGCTTTCAAGGGAGGCAGTCATTTCTGCTGCTTCTCTGCCTCTTTGTTTCGGACTTAAAACTGTGCCTGCCACATAGGAGATACTCAGTGAAAATTTGTACAATTCCATTTGTTCATTCATTCATTTGTTGAATACTTATCAAATATTTGAATAACTTAGAAGTCTTGATTGCAAGTAATAGCAAGTCAAATCGAATTGGCTTAAACAACAAAAAAAAAGATTAGAGCAGCCCACATGATTGCAAAGTCCAAGGATATAAAGGCTTCAGGCATGGCTAGACCCAGGTGCTCAAATGGTGCACAGTTGTCTCTCCATGTTTCAGCTCTGCTTTCCACTGTGTTGGCTTCGCTGCAGACAAACTCTTCCAAGGGAGGGTAGTGAACAGTCCTCCAGTAACATTCAGCTTATATCCAATCAGAACAATAGGAGAAAGACAAAGCTTGTCTTTTAAAATATTTTTAGTGAAAACCTAGCGCTCGTCACAGCAACTCTGACTGCCCTAGCTTGGGTCTCCTGCCTCCACTTAGCCAGAGCAGGAACCAGGGCACTTTGATGCAAATCCCCTCCCTCTGCCAAGACCTCCTGCAATGGGGAAGGGGTGGTTTCCCAAGGAAAAACAAAGTGCTGTTTTCAGAAGGACAAACAGATGCTGAACAGGCAGAAACCACAAATGGCCATTATGGGGACATCTATGTGACAGGCACTGTGGGTCAGTGGTTAATCAGCAGGGAACATGCCACAATCTCCCTGACAATTGTAAGAACATCCAAGCATGTAAAAATTTTTATAAGACTTTATTAGAGTTTATTTGAACCAAACAGAGGACATGCTTAGAAGATCCCAAACAGACTGAGAAAAATGCTTCCTAGAATGAAATTTCCACTTCTTTTATGAATTTGGAGTTAAGGAGGGAACATAAAGATTACATGAACATGGGAGAAAGCAAGGTGAAGATTAGATTACAGGACAGTTAACAAGATTATGTGATTTCTTGAGGGTGGTTAATCTTCAGAGGGTTCTGAAAAAGAGGCATTTCAAAGGTGTGCTAATTTAGGTGCACAAAGACAATGGACAGGGCTTGCTTAAGGCACAGATAAACCTTTTACTACAGAAGTTATGTGCCTGGGGTGTGACTAACCACCATGATGTGCGCAGTTAGGAATTTATGATCAGATCACCATGTGAGGTCACTTTTGGTCACTGGACTTGTCAGATTTGTCCACATCCCTGTCCTCAAGATGCTTAAACTCTAGCAAGGAATCCTGCAGGGAAGCAAGCACTTAGAATCAAGAATGACAGTCTTATCATGGTGAGAGTACAGATTGCAACAGGAGAAGTCTCCTTAAATTGTGATTTCTTAGGCTGTCATTCCAATACCCAACTGTCCTCAGATTTGGCCAGTCTGGAAGCTAGTAAACTGGCTTTGTATCCACATTGGACACTGAGAGGTTCAGTGATGTTTTCCAGAAAGTTTTGCTGGAGCTACAGTCTGCAACAGAATGCAGTTTAAGTGAGATGCCAGGGATCTCTGGGAGAATGGGCTGTAAACAATTTGCTTCATTGTGGGGGCCAAGGGGTGGGGAGGGAAATGGAATGGAATCTGCTGTGCAAAAATGCACTTTGGGTAGTCTTCCAACTTTCAACCAAGTTGGAAGATGTGAAATTTGTTTTTTCTAATTAAACTTTTTTATTTTCAGATAAAGTTTTATATGAAATTGTAAGTAACACAGAGAGGTCCCTTGTACACTTAAACATGTGCAATAATAACAGTTTGCAAAACTCTAGTAGAATATCACAATGAGGACCTTGCCATCGATACAATCCACAGACTTTATTCTGGTCGTCCCAGTTTTCCTTGGACTCACCTGTATGTGTGTATTTAGTTCTATGCAGTCTATCACAGGTGGAGATTAGCATATCCACTGGCACAGGAGAGATAGAGAACAATTCCATCCCCACAAGGATCCATCCAGTTGCTTTTTTATAACCCCACCCACATCCCTCCAACTCATTCTCCCTCCTCCCCTAGCTCCTGGCAAACATTCATCTGTTCTCCACTTCTACAATTTTGTTAATTCAAGAATGTTATCCCGCCTTTTGGGTTAACTTTTTCCACTCGGCATAATTCTCTGAGGATTGTGTTGCCTGTAATGAAAATTTGTTTCTTCTTACGAAGTAGTGTTCAGTGGTGTGTGTGTACCAGTGTGTGTGTAACCAGTGTGTGCACCCATTTTCCTGCTGAAGGACATCAGTGTTGTTTCCAGTTTTGGGCTACTATGAACCAAGCTGCTGTGAACATTTACGTGTAGGTTTTCATGTGAACCTGTTTTCCCTTCCCGGGGTAGATGTCCCTAAGCTTGTGTTTAGCTTTGTACTTTAGCTCCTCCACGTCTGTACCTTCACTGAGGTGAGCACCTCTCTGTTCAGCCCTCATGATGGTACCTTACCATCCCTGGTATTCATAAAGCATTCTCAACAATTCAGAGCAAATTGACATTGATCACCTCGTTATATATTTACAACATTCTTGTTGAAGGGATATTTCTCTTTTTTGAAGTACTTTTTTTCTGTAGTCTCACAACACCCTTTTGGCTTCCTTCATTTGGCTCAGGTTTTGTTTCTCCTTCTGAGCACATCTTACCACCTTGCCTGAATGCTGGTCTCTGCTGAGTATCACTGTCTTCTGTGATTTGTGCAGTGCCACACACTGAGTTCCAGGGTGGCAGTTCCCTCATGCCTTTATTCATGCACTCATTACTTGCTTAATGAGCACCTACTCTGTGCCAAGAGTGAGAGACGTTGGTGAACCAAAGAGACACAGTCCTCCCTCTACAGAGCTCATAGTCAGTGAGGTAAAAAAAGACCAGAGATAAAACCAGCGAGCAATTAAATAACAAGAGACACAGATGATAATGAAGGCTCTGATGGCAGTTACATGGAGCTGCATTGGTCAGTGACAGCAGGGAGGTGTGCCGTAGTCTGGGAGTGCTACTCCGAAGGTGTTGACATCGCATCTAAGATAGCTAGCTCTAGCTTGAGATTTGATGTACCACTATCTCCCTTTCAATGCTTGTGACAGACATCACTAATCTTCAGTATATAGTTTCTGAATCCTTGTCAACATTGTTCTCTTTGCAGCCACTTTTAAGGAATGAGATATAACACATGAGATGAAACTTTTTTGTTTCCTAGCAGCTCCTCGGTGAACACTGGGAAGAAACAGCAAACCATCTTCTGGGGGAAAAGGGCAAATAGTAAGGAACTCATTGGATTAATAAAGAAATAAATCTAAGGGAAGCCTTGAACTTACCTAAAGTCTCATAACCAGCTAGGGCAGAATAAGGATTAGAATGTAGCTGCACCTCCAGTAGCGCAACTGCAGCATTCTCAAACCTAGATTGCAACAAAGTTGTATGGCCTGCAGGATAAAATACAGATTCTTGGGCCTTGGCCCAGAGGTTCTGTTTTGGGAGGTTTGGGTGGGCCTTGGAAGGCTATATTTGCAACATGTATGTCTGGTGGTTCTGGTGCAGGTGATCTGTGGCCAGACGTACTGGTCAGTGGTGGCCCCCAAGCCTTCCATGTTTCCATAATGAATGGTCCCTTTCTCTGGCTGCATCTACTTCACCCACTATTCCCATCTAAAGGCAGGGTCCCTGGTGCTCCGCATCATTGAAAACTTTAGGCGAGGAGGTGGCCTTCTGGCGTGCCCTGACCTGGCGCTGGCCTCCCTTTCTAGCCTCATCAAGCACCACTGCTTCACTCTATTGCTCCAGCTTTCTGGCCTCTTTTCAGTTTCCGGCATGCAAGTACCCCCAAAGCACCTGCTGTTTCCTGCATTTGGGATGCTCTCCCTTCCTTCTCTTCACTCGCTGATCTCCTACCCACTGTCTAGATCCTAGAGATTGTCACTTACTTGGGGAAAACTACTCTTCCTTGGCAGAAGCTCCACTAGGCCATAAAATTAATTTTGTGCAATTTAGGGAATAGCGCTTCTTTCTTAAGACATTTGGGATACCATCTTCCAGAAAACTATCATAATAAACATTCAAATCTGTAATATCTATGCTGTGACTGGCTCTCCCTAGACTTGTGCAGTCCACAGCCTGACCAACCATACACAAGAGTCCTGATGTCTGTCAAATTCCCATCTCACCGCTTCTCATGGCATTAAGAACTTGCCCTTGGTAGCACTGATCTCAACTGCTGTTGTAAATTGCAATGCTGATAAATATGTCTTTACTCTACCAGGGTGTAAATAAAGAATCCGTCTGATTTTGTTTATGTTAGAATCCCCAGGACCTAGAATTATGCTGGACTCGTAAAGGTCATTTAGTTAATATGTGAGCAGCTTTCCCTTCTATGCAGCTCTCAAGTCCTTCTGAAAGAGCTCTTTCCCTATGTGTCTTTCCTGACCTATTATATGCCCCCCAGAGCCCCAGGTATCCCTGTTATCACACGCATCACAAAGTACTGCTATTGCTTGGTTTCCTGCCTCTATTTTAACTCACCCATCCCCTCGTATACCAATAAATTCTAAGCTCCTTCAGAGCAGGGGCCATGCCTGTTTTGTTCATCTTTGTCCCCCTGTGACTTGCCTGGTACCTGGTAGTTGTGGAGTATATGCTACACACTTGAGGAGAGAGCGGAAGCAGGAAGCGTAACGGCTCTGCCCAGAGGCCTCTCTCTGGGGAACCCTCACTGTAGGAAGCCCCGTGCCCAGTGCACTCCATGGGCTACAGGCTCCTGTTGCACAGCGATGACTGCATTTCGAACCACTTCTCACTCCAATCCCATCGGCTGATAAGAGAGTAAATTTAGGGCAGTTTCTTTCAAAGACTGTCCCTGCCAATTTCTTATGATGTATCCTCCTAACAAGCCTAAGACCCTGAAGCCAGAGGCGAACAGGTGCCCCAAAATGGGTGGAACTTTCCATCCTGGCCAGCCCTTGAACTCACTTTCCCAACCTTCACAGATCCCTGCAGAACAATAAGACCCACAAATCTTTTGTCTGGAAAATTATCTTCCTGTAACACTGGAAGCTGTTACCATGGAAATAAAATAGACTATTAGCCCAAATCTACCACAACATGGGAGAGGCCTGGCAGCTTTTCTGAGGCCCTTCATTAATAAAGAGAAAAGCAGACTAACCTTTAAGAGAATTGACCAGTATGACCATGAATTGCAGGATTATGGTTTTCATGTGAAGTCTACGAGGCCTAATACACCAGCCCGGAGCAGCCGTGCTGGGTGGGGAAGGAATAAAGGCAGGCTCAGTTTGAAGATTCGGACAGCTGCCTGGCCTATTCTCTCCGTCTTGGCCCTCTGGGCTCTTCTGGCCCATGGATTCCTGGGGAAGGCTCCTTCCTAGACCAGGACATTGGAAGGAAACTTCCCTGTCTCCTGCTGAGCAGCTGCTGAGAGAGTCAGGGGCTGCAGAGGCCCCCTGGCAGCAGGCACAGCCCAGGTTATAAACAGAAGCTGGGACAGATGGAGCTGAACCTAGCCTGTCCTGGTCTGCCTCTTGCTCCCTCAGGGTCCTCAGTGCCAAATCTCAAAACACACAGGCTTCCAGGAGAGTCTTCCTGTGGCCAAGCCCAGAGCTGTGGGCGCCAAGCAGAGGCCCATCGCGGCCCCAGCAGCCCCAGGCGTCCCTGTGCCAGGCACACAGCAGAGACCCAGCCCCTTACACTTCACTGCTCTCACACCTGGCTGGAGAGAGCCATCAGCATTTTAACCACAGGCAGGTGGAAAATGCCAGGGTCCTGGCAGGTGTCAAGAGGTCTCTGCCCTCAGGAAACTGACAATAGTCAACACAAGCTTGGGCTGTGCTTGACAACAGCTCCCAGATTTCTGGGGATTTCATTTTCATTCTGTTTTTGGTTCCAAGTTCAAGGAAGAAAGGTAGGGAAGTGTTCCTGTGAGCATCAGTCATCCTTATTAAAGACTACCACCTTGGGGGCATAATTATATCCTCCTCGGATGTCTTTCCTTATTTCTGGTTACTGACACCAGGAAATACAAGGTACCTATAAATGTCAGTGGTGGCCTGTGGTCAGAGACGAAAGGTGTGAAAAAGGAAAGGTCATCTATTCATTATTCATCCTCCATTTGTGTTGAGCAGGAGAGTGGTAGAGCTGAGTGGAATGTTGGTCAGCCTAGGATAACTGCCGTGACAAATGAGTCCCCGATCTCTGTGGCTCCAGACAATAGCTGGTTGGCGTCTCACTCCTGTCAAGGTCCAGTCACAGGGTCAGGCGGCAGGAGGAGCCAGCGTATGGATTCTTTCCATCCGGTGGCTCCATTTCCTAGAGCTTTGAGATGCTTCCCTGGATCCTAGCAGCTGACTGCTAGTTGACATGAAAGACTATGGATAGACCTGAGGGGGTGGTTTCCAGGGCCAGGCCTCCTGCTCTTATCCTATTGGCCCGGATTCAGCACAGACCCTAGAGATAAGGAGGGAGAGAAATGTATTCTAACATATCCCAAGGCAGAAGAGGAGCCCTCAGGAAATAAACAGCAAGAGGCTCTGACACAAACCCAAGTTGCACAGCTGAGAATAACACATGCTCACTACGCCGTGTTCACTGCAGAGATTCTGAATGTAAGAGTGAGTGGGGTCCCCGCGATTGTGCTGGCCAGCGATGCCCAAGGTCTGTGGCAAGGAAGTCCCAAGCCTTGTGATGTACTTCTCAGAAACTGGTTTTCTTGAACAGATATGTCTGCAAAGCAATGAGAAAGACATGCTCTTCCCAGGCATCCACATCATACAGTAGAGCATGAAAGACTGATAAGTCTTGCATTAAAAGTTTTTTGTTTCTAATTTAAAACAATTTCCACATATACTTGACTAGGGACTCTCCATTTTGGGGGATGAAAATCTAGTAGCATTTCCTGGAGTCAATGTTCTAAGGAATATACTTTGAGAAAACAGATCTATTCCAATCATGTTTTTGTAATGTATTTTCTTAATTTTAAATTACATTTGACATTCAATATTATTTTATATTAGTTCCAGGTGTATAGCATAGTGGTTAGACATTTGTATAAATTATGAATTGATCCCCGCCCCCATTAAGTCTAGTACCCACTGGGCACTATACATAGTTGTTGTAATATTACTGACTATTTCCTATGCTGTACTTACATCCCCATGGTTATTTCGTAACTACCAATTTGTACTTCTTTATTCCTTCACCTTTTTCACCCTGCCCCCCCAACACCCCTCCCATCTGATAACCATGTTTGTTCTCCTTATCTATGAGTCCGTTTCTGTTTTTTGGTTAGCTTGTTTATTTTGTTCTTTAGATTCCACATATAAGTAAAATCGTATGGTATTTGTCTGACTTATTTCACTTAACATGATACCCTTTAGGTCTATCCATGTTGTCACAAATGTAAGATTTTATTCATTTTTATGGCTATGATTCCATTGTATATATGTACCACCTCTTCTTATCCAATAGTCTATTGATGGGCACTTAGGTTGCTTCCATATCTTGGGCATTTTAAATAATGTTGCAGTGAACATAAAGGTATAGGTAGCCGGAGGTCTGCAGTAAGGGTTTTAAGCCTGAGAGCTGGAGGTTTATAGGGTTAATCCTGAAAGCTGGCAGGCTGACAGGCACTCAGGCCCGGGTGAGCAATGCGGGAAGGTTGGCCGCTGAGGAGAAAACAGCCAATGGCCTTGAAAGCTACAGAGTGCAAGGCCATCCTGTTAACAGTTCCTGCTTGCTATACTTAGTTTTGTCTTGCTTCGGAAAGATTGCCTCCAAGGAATTTGTTACCTGAGAGGAGGGGGCTATTCCCTCAAGGTCCCAAGAACCCCCTACCCTAGAAAAGTTACTTTTGCTATAAAAGTTGTATACAAATAATAAACGAGGCCACTCTCTGCCATTACCATTAGGTGGACCTCCTGCCCCCAGCTTTCGTCTCTAGTCTCTTTCTTTTCCAGTCTCCCATCCAGTCCTCTCAGGTACCCTTTCAGTGAGTTCCTGGCTGACGAGTCAGGAACGCTCTGTTGGAGTGTGGGTCACATCATAGAGGTGCATATATCTTTTCAAACTAGTGTTTTGGATTTCTTCAGATAAATACCCAGAAGTGGAATTTCTGGCTCATGAGGTAGTTCTAGTTTTAATTTTTGAGGAGCCTCCAAACTTTTTTTCATAGTGACTGCACCAATTTGCAATCCCACCAACAGTGAGCGCATGGGGGTTCCCTTTCTCCACATCCTCACCAACACTTGTTGTTTATTGATTTATTGATGATAGCCATTCTGACAAGTGTAAGGTGATATCCCACTGTGGTTTTAATTTGCATTTTTCTGATGATTAGTGACATTGAGCATCTTTTTTTTTCTTTTTTTAATGTAATAGTTTGATTGATGCATTTTTATTTTAAATTAATTTTGTTAGGTATAACATATATACAGTAGAGTTCATACAGTAAAGTGTATTTAACTATACAGTTTATGAGTTTTTCT
>NW_017731508.1:489029-520537 GCF_001890085.2 Hipposideros armiger | reverse complement strand
TTTGATAGGAATTGCATTGAATCTATATGTTGCTTTAGGCGTTATGGATATTTTAACTGTATTAATTCTTCCTATCCATGAGCATGGTAGGTTTTTCCATTTGTTTGTATCTTCTTATATTTCTTTCTTCAGTGTCTCATAATTTTCAGAGTACAGGTCTTTTACTTCTTTGGTTAAATTTATTCCTAAGTATTTTTTAGTTCTTGAAGTGATTGTAAATGGAACTCTTTTCTTAAATTCTTCTTCTGAAAGTTTATTATTGGTATATACAAATGTAACTGATTTCTGAGTATTGATTTTGCATCTTGCTACCTTACTGAATTCGTCTATTTGTTCCAATAGTTTTTTGATGGAGTCATTGGGGTACTTTATATATAGTATGTCATCTGCATAGAATGACAATTTTACTTCTTCCTTACTGATATGGATGCCTTTTATTTCTTTTTCTTGTCTGATTACTGTGGCTAGAACTTCCAGAACTATGTTGAATAAAAGTGGAGAAAGTGGACAGCCTTGTCTTGTCCCTGATCTTCAGGGGAATGGTTTTAGCTTTTCCCCATTGAGTATGATGTTAGCTGTGGGTTTATCATATATGGCCTTTAGTATGTTGAGATATGAGCCCTCTATTCCCACTTTGCTAAGAGTTTTTATCATAAATGGCTCTTGTATTTTGTCAAATGCTTTTACTGCATCTATTGCTATGACCATATGATTTTTCTTTTTCTTTTTGTTGATGTTGTGTATCACATTAATTGATTTGTGGATGTTGAACCAACCTTGTGTATTGTATTAGGGATGAAAGCCACCTGGGTCATGATGTATGATCTTCTTAATATATTGCTGAATTCTGTTTGCTAAGATTTTGTTGAGGATTTTTGCATTTATGTTCATCAGGAATATTGGCTTGTAGTTTCCCTTTTTTGTACTGTCTTTGTCTGGTTTTGGGATCAGGATGATCATGGCTTCATAGAAAGAGTTTGGGAGCCTTCCCTCCTTCTGGATTTTTTGGAATAGTTTGAGAAGAATAGGTGATAATTCTTTTTTGAATGTTTGGTAAAATTCACTTGTGACGCCATCTGGTCCAGGGCTTTTGTTTGTTGGGAGTTTTGTTGATTATTGATTCAATTTCCTTGGTGTTAATCAGTCTATTCAGATTTTCTGTTTCTTCTTGAGTTAGCTTTGGAAGGTTGTATGCTTCTAGGAAATTATCCATTTCTTCCAGATTGTCTGATTTGTTGGCATATAATTGCTCATAGTAATTTCTTAAGATTTTTTTTTTGTATTTCTTTGGGGTCTGTTGTTACTTCACCTCTTTCATTCCTGATTTTACTAAGTTGAGTCATCTCTCTCTCTCTTTTTTTTTTTTGATGAGTCTTGCTAGAGGTTTGTCAATTTTGTTTATCTTCTCAAAAAACCAGCCCTTGGTTTTGTTGATCTTTTGTATTGTTTTTCTGGTCTCTATTTTGTTTATTTCTGCTCTGGTCTTTATTATCTCCTTCCTTGTGCTCCCTTTGGGCTTATTTTGCTTTTCTTTTTCCAGTTCCCTGAGGTGTAAGGATAACCTGTTGATTTGAAAATTTTTTTTGTTTTTTAGGTAGGCCTGCACTGCAATGAACTTCCCTCTTAGGACTGCTTTTGCTGCATCCCAGAGATTTGGGGTTGTGGTGTTTTCATTTTCGTTTGTCTCAAGGTATCTTTTGATTTGTTCTTTGATCTCATTTTTGACCCGCTTGCTATTTAGTAGCATGTTATTTAGCCTCCATGTATTTGTGTGCTTTCCAGATTTCTTCTTGTAATTAATTTCTAGTTTCATAGCATTGATCAGAGAAGACTCTTGATATGATTTCAATCTTCTTAAATTTATTGAGACTTGTTTTGTGGCCTAACATGTGGTCTTTCTTGGAAAATGATCCATGTGCACTTGAGAAGAATGTATATTCCATAGCTTTGGGGTGAAATGCTCTGAATATATTGATTAAATCCAGCTGGTCTAAAGTGTCATTTAAGGCCATTGTTTCCACATTGATTTTCTGTCTGGAGGATCTGTCCATTGGTGACAGCAGGATGTTGAAGTCCCCTACTACGATAGTGTTACTGTTGATCTCTGTCTTTATGTCTGTCAATATCTGTTTTATATATTTAGGAGCTCCTATGTTAGGTGCATAGATGTTTACTAGGGTTATGTCCTCTTGTTGGATCGATCCCTTCATTATTATGAAGTGCCCTTCTTTGTCCTTTATTATGTTCTTCAATTTAAAGTCCATTTTATCTGATATAAGTATCACTACTTCAGCTTTTTTCTCGGTTCCATTTGCATGAAATATTTTACTCCATCCCTTACTTTCAGCCTGTTCGTGTCTTTAGATCTGAGGTGAGTCTCCTGTATACAACATATTCAAGGGTCTTGCTTTCTTATCCACTCAGCCACCCTATGTCTTTTGATTGGAGCATTCAATCCATTTACATTTAATGTGATTATTGATAGGTGCATAGTTAATGCCATTTTGTTATTTGTGTTCCTGGTCTTCATTAGTTAAGTTGTTTTTCTCTTTCCTCTGCTTAAAGAAGTCCTTTTAACATTTCCTGCATTGCTGGCTTGGTGGTAATGAATTCCTTTAGCTTATTCTCTTCTGGGAAGCTCTTTATCTCTCCTTCAATTTTAAATGATAACCTTGCTGGATAAAGCAATCTAGGTTGTAGGCCTCTGTTTTTCATCACTTTGAACACCTCTTGCCACTCTCTTCTGGCCTGCAGTGTTTCTGTAGAAAAGTTGGCTGATAATCTTATGGGGGTGTCCTTGTATGTAACTTGCTGCCTGTCCCTTGCTGCATTTAGGATTCTGTCTTTGTCTTTAATCCTTGCCATTTTCACTATAATGTGTCTTGGTGTGGGCCTGTTTGGGATCATCTTGTTTGAAACTCTCTGCACTTCCTGTGCTTGTATGTCAATTTCCTTTGCCAGTTTAGGGAAGTTTTCAGTCATTATTACTTCAAATATGTTCTCGATCCCTTGCTCCCTCTCTTTTCCTTCTGTTATTCTTATGATGTACATGTTGTTGCATTTGATGTTGTCGCCTAGCTCTCTTAAACTATTTTCAATGTTTTTTATTCTTTTTTCTTTTTGTTGTTCTGTTTTGATGATCTCTGCTATCTTGTCTTCTAAGTCACTGATTTGATCCTCTGCTTCATCCAATCTGCTAGTAATTCCATCGAGTTTTTATTTAATTCAGTAATTGAATTCTTTATTTCTAGCTGGTTGTTTTTCATGATTTCTCTATCCTTCTTTGCAGTTTCATTAATTTCCTTCAGCATTCTAATAATCAGTGTACTGAACTCTGTCTCTGATAGGTTGTTTACCTCTATTTCCTCTAGTTCCACTGATTCAGGAGGCTTCTTCTGTTCTTTTATTTGGGATGTGTTTCTTTGTTTCCCCATTCTGGCTCATTCTTTGTGTTTGCTTCAATGAAATAGGTAGATCCCCTAGGTCTCTCAGTCTTTTCTGGGTGGACTTATGTGGTATGTGTCCTTTATATTTGAATTACTCAGACTCCCTTTTGTCCCATGTTGTGCACCAGAGATGTTCCTTGTGTGTCTTCTCCTGTTGAGGTCTAGTTTTGATTGCTTTCGGCTTGTCAGTAGGTGGGCTTGACCCCCAAGCTGACTAGCTGTGAGGATTAGCTATGTCCAAATTTTATGAGCTGTTGTGTGAGGGTTGACCCCTCTGATGAAGCTTGGCCCTAAGGGGCTCTTGTGTCTGTAGTGATTTCCCTTTGGGTGTGACTCTTGAAGGTCAGATCCCATAATGCTCTGGTTTTATCTAAAGTTTGTTTCTGGGTGTGATGATTCTTGTGCTTCTTTGGCTCGGCCCCACTGCAGATTGGGTTTTAGGGCAAAACAGATCAACAAGCACAACCACAACAGCCACCAAAGGTAACCAGACACTCTCTGATGTACAAAAAACCATCACCCTACGCTCAACAGGTATAGAAATATCAATCATACAACAGGAGAAAACAAACCAACAGAAACAAAACAAGAACAACAACAACAACAACAAAACAACAAAGAACGAATAGCAGAACAAAATAAAATAAAATAGAATAAACGAAAACATAGAATAAATGCAAGAAACAAAATAGCAAAACCCTTAAAACAACAACAACAAAAAAAAAAACTTGCCGAAAAAATGGAAAGAAGGAGGCAAAGTTGAGCTGTGACAAGGAAGCAGAAAAGAAGGGAGAGAGAGAAGGTAGAAGAGAAGGAAAGAAAGAGAGAAAAAAGAAAAAAATATATATCTCTACACCCCCATATATATGGACATATATATCTACATATATGCATCTTTATATATGCCTGTATAAAACACTAAAAATACTAATGAAATAGAAGAATCCAAAAACAACCAACACAAGCAACCAATGAAAACCCCCCTCAAAACAGCCAAGAGGACCCAATTAACAAGAACAATACAACACACCAAAAAAGAAACCAAAACCAAAACCAAACAATCAAAACAAAAGAGGAGAAAAAACAAGAAATAACCAGTGCCAATCTTGGCTGAAGTCCGCCAAGCTCTCCCCAGGTTTTCCTCTGCTATACACAAACTCCTCTGCATCTTGTGGGGGCAGAGCCAGCCGCCTGACAACTAGAGTGAGCCTGGTAATGCAGGTCTATTTTAGATGAGTGGGGTTATGAGGTGTGATTGGTAGGTTTTTTACAAAGTCAGTGTTGTTTCTGCTCCTGCCTGCCCAGAGGTACTCTGAGTTCCGCGCAGCCAGAGGGCTGGATGTGCATCTTCGGGCGCTCTTTCCACTGGGGGCTGTTGGGGAGGGGTGGGAGAGGTGGAGATTTCAGAGCTGCTAGGAGCTTCCTGCCTGGAAGGCCTGAGTGACACAGCAGCAGAAGTTGTTCGGCCTCTGGGGCCTCAGGACAGGTAGGGGCGGGGACAGCATGCTTAGGCGCACACTCCTGCAGCCTCTTCTCATGCAACGTTTCTCAACCCCCTGGGAGTAGGACCACCTCTGTAATCTGACCCTACTCCTCTCTTCAGGGGTCAGCTTAAGGCTCTGGCAGGGCGGGGACCAAGGTTTCTGAGGGAGGATGGGGGTGGGCTCTTATCTATGCAGTTTTGGGGTTTTTTTTCCTGTCTGAGAGAAAAGGGGAAAAAAAGAAAGAAATAAAAAAAACAAAAAAAGCCCCCTCACTCTTGTGAGCCCCGACTCTCCAGCAGAGTCCCTGCTGCTCTCCTGGCACTGCAGCTCGTGTCTCCACAGCTGCGGGGTGCAGACTGCGTCTCCAAGCTTCTCACTTCCCTCTTCTCCTGCTTGGCCGGTTTGAGATTTCTGCCTCAGAGTCTGTGCACCCAGGGCTCCTGTCGCACTCCTGGAGGGACAGTCAGCCCAGAGGCTGAGCCTGCCCTGATGCTGCAAACGCCTCCGCCGTGTCCTGGCTTCCTACATCTCCGCAGCCGCGGGCATGGAGGGACCCTGCCTGGAATCTTACAGCTCAGCATCCTTGGGCGCCGACGGACTGTGCCTCTGCTCGCGCACTCCTCTCTCCATTCCCCTACTCTCACCGTCCAAGGATTCTGCCTTGGCACGGGCTGGAGGTTCAGGGAGTGAGTCATGGGAGCACTCTCTGATATGCTCTTTGAGACCACGAGTCTCAGCTGCCACGGGTGCGGGCTGCGCCTCCACGCATCTCGCCTCCCTCTTCCCCCACTCGCCTGGTCTGCCCACCTTTAAGTACTCGGCGTGCGAGCCCCTTCGCTGCTCAGCGTGCTTGGTAGAGGTTTATTTGCTGCACACCAGCTGTTCAAATTGCGGTGATTTCCAGGGGAGAACTCAGGGAGCCCTTCTCACCTCCGCCATTTTCGATGCCCCTCCACATTGAGCATCTTTTGAGTCTACTGGCCATGTGTATGTCTTTTTTGGAGAAATATCTATTCAGGTCCTCTGCCCATTTTTAAATTAGATTGTTTTGTGTGTTTTTTTGTGGGGGGGAGACAGTGAGTTGTATGAGTACTTTATATATATTGGATAGTAACCCCTTATCAGATGTATCATTGGAAAATATCTCCCATTTAGTAGGATGTCTTTTAATTTTGTTAATGGTTTCCTCTGTTGTGCAAAAACTTTTTAGTTTGATATAGTACTATTTGTTTATTTCTTCTTTTGTTTCTCTTGTCTGAGGAGATAGAGCAGAAAAAAAATATTACTAAGGGCAATGTCAGAGTTTATTGCCTATGTTTTCTTCTTGGAGTTTTGTGTTTTCGGGTCTTACATTTAAGTCTTTATTTCATTTTGAGTGTATTCTTGTACATAGAGTAAGAAGGTAGAAGAAAGTTTGTTCCTCCCCCACAGTGTTAATTCAGGAGGAATGTTCAAGATGTCTTAGTGCAGGGTATCTCAACCTTGGCACTACTGCCACTTGGTCATATAACATGTCCTGTGCTTTAGAGGATGTTTAGCAGAATCTCTGGCCTCTCTCTAACCACTAGATGCTAATAGTATTCTGCCTGTACCCTCCCCTTACTTGTGACAACCAAAAATGTCCCCTGGGGAGCAAAATCACCTTCAGGCGGGAGCCACTGTCCCTTGTATAGTTGAGCCATTTCATTGTAAAGATGGGAATTTGGACTATAAAATGACTGGAGCTTCCCTTCTCTCCCTCCTCCCCATTGTGGCCTCCCAAACTTCATGGGCCAGCTCTCTGGGAATGGTGCACTTCCACATATCGTCATTCGGTGCCGTACCAGCTTTCCAATCAGAGCAGACCCCTTACACTGTATCTGTGCCTCTTGCTCCTCTTTCTTATGCCCCAGAAAAGTCCAAATTAATTTCCAGCCATCCTGTTACCACCTCTGAAGAGTAGGAAGGAAAGTTTCCTGGTTTTGCATTCCAGCAGCATTGCAACCTGAGGCCTTTGTATTTTCGACATCCTGTTTCTGATTTCCATGCTAGGCTTAGAGTAAAGAATTAAAACTTCTTTGAAAGCCCTGTACATTCCAGAGAATATCAGCCAGCAGAAGAGAATGAGGTTCAGGGACTTGATAGGATGTACCAGGCTGGTTACTGAGTATAGAAAGAGAAAGAACAACAGGGTAAGCTATGTGCAAGTCCCTGAGATGCGCTCTTCGCTGATGGGTACCTCTGACAAGTCACTTGAACTGAGATTCAGTTTCCTCATCTGTAAAAGCAGAGATGTTGCTATTATTGCTGGCTACCATTTATGCATGGTGCTAAGACATGCATCCTAATAATTCCTGCCCTATATGACTCAGAGTTCTGGTGAAAGTTATGTCTATTGTCCACGTAAGAACATATAAACCTGTAGAGAATTTTTATAAAAATTTATTTGAGCCAAAAAGAGGATACACCTGGAAGCAAGGTCTCAACAGACTGAGGTAAATGCTTCAAAAAATAACAGTTTTGCAGTTTCTTTTATGAATTTAAAATTGAGGAGGGAACTTAAGGAAGATTATATGGAGGTAGGAAAAAAGCAAGGCAGGGATTGGATTATAGGATAGTTAAAATGATTATGTGCTCTCTTGAGGGTGGTTATGGCTTATTTCAAAGGTGTGTTAACCTAGATGCCCAGAGACAATGGACAGGGCTTGCTCATGGCAAAGATAAACGTTTTACTAAAGAAGTTAGTTATAGGCCGGCCAGCCGAGTGGCTCAGTTGGTTAAGAGTTAGCTTAAGAGCACGAACTCTGAACAACAGGGCCGCTGGTTCAATTCCAACATGGGCCAGTGACGCTGCGCCCGAGCTGAGCTGCCAAGAGGTGACAGGATGGCTCAACTGGTGAAAGCACGTGCTCCTAATGCCTGTTCGATGGTGGGCCATGCCCGCCTGCAACTAAGACTGAACTCGGCACCTTGAGCTGAGCTGCCACCTGGATGGCTCACTGGATAGAGCATGTGCTCTTAATAACAAGGCTGCTGGTTCAACTCCCGCATGGGATGGTGGCTACGCCTACCTGCAACTAAGATTGTGACACAGCACCTTGAGCTTAGAGGCCACGAGCTGCTGACAGGCAACCAGATGGCGACTGGTGCCCTCCACAACTAAGATTGAAGAACACTTGGCTGGTCCCCCTACCTAATTTCCCAACACTGTTCCTCTCCTCAAATCTCAAATTAAAAAAAAAAAAAAGTTATAGGCCTGAGGCTTGACTACCCACCATGACCTGGCCACTTAGGAATTTATGATCAGATCATTGTGTGAGGTTACTGTCCATTGAACTCCTATTTTTCATCCATACATATATTGTAAATTTAAGGACTTTGTAAAATGTAAAGTGCTATAAAAATCCAAGTTCTAATTTGAAATAATCATCTACCTCAGATACTTATACCTATAACCAAATAAATGTCTAGGAGGAAAAATAGCAGAGCAGTTAAGAGCCCAAGTTTCAGAGGCAACCAGCCCTGACGCAAATCCCAGATGGCCACAGCAGCTGCGTGACATTGGGCCTATTATCCAACCTTTGTGTGTGTTAGTGTTATCATCTGTGAAGTGGAGCTAAACAAGCTTGTAAACAGAATTTAATTTGATCATGCGTTTAAAGTGCTGAGAACAGGGCCTACCTCTTTGTGAGTCCCGGCTGATATTGTGGAGCTATTCCTGGGCATGGCTTCATCCCAGAGTGTTCTTTAATTAGAAAAGCAGAAAGGTAGGGGTGAGGAGAGTGGGCCTGGGGGGATGGGTGAACCTGAATCTGTGAGTGAGGGGGAAAGGCCCAGCTCATGGCAGTGATTCTGGGATATTCTGGCTCAGAAGGAAAGGAATAATAAGATTGGAGCTGTGTGTATGTTATGCTAAGTGGGATCCAGTGGAAGAATTTGCTAGTAATTCTTCTCAAACTCCACGTCCGACTCTGCTGCCAGGATGGGCTACTCACCTATGTTATTTCATTTGTGTCCAGTCTGGGAGTGGCTCGAGCCTAATCTCTGGAGCTTTTCTGTTAGGTGAGCCCCCACCCTGTACACACACACACACACACACATACACACACGCACACACGCACCAGATATGGGTTTCTCAGCCTCAGCCCAGCCCTGCCTCTTGGTAGTCTTGCCCACCCACTGGAGAAGGCTGAGGAGGACAACGGCAGATGATGGATGCACTTCTGAGAAGTGCCCTCAGACCTATGACAGTGTGAGAGTAGAGACATTCGTTCTAGCAGACACTTACCCCGCTGAATCAAGATTCCTCTGCTTTGGTGTTTCTGGGTGGGTGTTTTCTGGGCCTTCCCTCTTTAGCGTTATTGGGGTGACTCTTTACTAGGTTTCCAATTTTTGCTTTTTAATTTAGATTTCCTCTCCAGCATAGAACCTTCTCCCCCATCATAGGATGGGGTTTACCCAGAAGCAAACCCTGAGGCAAAGATTTGAGTGCAAGTAGTTTATTTGGGAGGTGTCCTGCTGGAGTAGATGAATGCAGCGTTTGGTGAGGCCGGAAAGGAACAACAACAGAGCCACAGACAGAGCCACAAACTATTATATTATGTTCTCCATGATGGCTGGTCGAGACAGGAGAAGCAAACATCCCATCAATACCCAACAAGGGGTCTTCCTGCACCACAGTCTCGCTGGTGGCTGGGCGAGACACAGGAAGTAGTATCTGCAGGATCTGCACCATCTGTCATACCAGTAAAAGTGCGGGCCCAATCTACCAGGGCCCGATAGACTGCCCTCATTGGGGTGGACCGCCCACCACAGCCGTCAACAGCAGTTGGCAGCCCTGAAAGCACTCGGGGTTCTCCTGCAGCGGGGAACACTCCACACTTGCATCCACAAGACTGGCAGCACATTGGTGGGGGAGCAACAAACAAGCTGAGGCCATGTAACATGCCCACCCCTAGAATATTTTCCAGTATGGGGGAGACATACGCTGTGTAGATTTGGAGGGACAGCCTACCATACCCAGCGGTAAGGAGACAGCTTTCACCTTAACAGTCCTTCCCCCGTGGCCGTCAATGTAGACTGCTGGTCCGGAGAACCGCCCTGGGTTCCCATAAATAAGGCTGCAGTCTGAGCCGGTGTCAACTAGGGCTAGAACCCTCTGCACATTAGAAGGGGACCAATGTATGGACAGTTCCATGTGCAGCCTCCGGTCCCCGCTCCTCCTCTCCGACCAGGTAACTGGGCCCCTCCTTTAGTCAAACTGGAAGGAGCTGGCCTCAGGTAGTCACATGAATTCTTGGAAGGTCACTGGTCGCATCCTCCCAGACTTCCCTTTGGGGTTTTGCCGGAATTGCTGCCCATGGCACAACTGCTTCCAGAGCTCCAACAAGACCGCATTGGGTTGTCGGTCTATTTTTTCTGATCATACCCCACATTTGCATGCGCATTACCCTTTGGGGCCCTTGGGTTCACCTCCGTGCTTCTGCTTTGGGCTTCCGGGTTGTGATTTTGCGGGCTTCATGTCTTAACTTCCTCCGCCTGCGGCCTTCCACATCTCCCATGGTGGCCATGGCGGTGGTAACTTCGTGGATCCATGGCTCCACATAGGGCGCAAGGATGGTGACCAGCGACCCAAAGGCGCTTGCGGGGGCCGTATTTAAAACCAAATCGCTCATGCTGGCCGTAAACCGCTCATCATCTGGCCCTTGTATATTAGGGTCAAACATAGCATGTCTCATACCCATTTCATAGATAATTTGAACAAGTTCGGCGAATGATTGTCATTTGTTAACAGTCTCCGGCAGCTCACTTGCGTCAACCCACACTGTGCGCACCGCAGCAGTGAGCCACTCCATTAAGGAATGGTTACCCTGGCCTTGGGCCCGCAGGCAGCAGTTCTGCAACGCTGCTGCAGGGACGGATGCATTGTTATGGAGGCTAGCTTTTCCATTTCGCCTGCCGAGCAGATAATGCTGTCTGCCCCCTTGTCCCACAAACGCAGCAACCAAGCCAGGATCGGCTCCCCGGGGTGTTATTGGCACTGCTTCCCCAATTCCTGTAACTCAGTGGGGGTTTAGGGGGTATTGGTCGTGAACTCAGTCACCACTGGGTTGCCGGCACAATGCCTCCAGGGCCCAAAGGTTGTTTGTTTTACCTTCTGCTGCATGATGGGCCGAACCTGGGGGTGAGAGATGGCTTCGACATTACCAGCGTCTTCCACTGGGAACTCCGGAGGGTCCTCTGCCTCAGACCCCCGCCGTGGAGCTCCTCCTAGCCTGCCAAACGGAGCCTTCCGCGCATCCTCCTGGGACCGCATGTCCCGCACTTGGGCTGCTTCAGTAAGCACCTCCTCTCTCGGGTGGCGCAGGGCAATGAGGAATACCCGGCCCACACAGCCGGCAACGACTTTCACTTTCTCTGACACCTGTTCATTTAAAACCTGGAAGGCCTTTTCTATGCTGCCAGAGAGCCATCCACATCTTCCCACCCCTCCCCAGGGGCCCAGCTCATGAGAAAGGCGGCCACCGGGCACCACACACTGTGTGGTGGCCACATGTTCTCCTGCCCAGGGGTGGACGGCTCCTTTACTTGGTCAGGACCTTGCTCACTGTGCCAGGTGTCGAGAGCATGGTGGCCCCGGTGTAAGGTGCCCGAGACTCTGGGAGCTCATGGCAGCAACGGACCACCAAAAAGCAGGCGACGCCTGCCATGACCAATAGGATGGCGTGCCATCCGGAGGCTAAAGAGGACACCAATCCACGGAGGGGTCACGTCTCTCCCAGGCAGACCGCATTTCCTGCTCCTGGTGCAGCTCCTCCGGGACCTCCTGAGACTGAGGGTCCATGCGCAGGAACTGCTCCACTGCCCTTTGGAGAGCTTTGGCCTGCATTGAGCCCTTCTCTCTGCGCCAAGTGTCATGCTGGGGCTCAGCTCCTGGTAGGTCTGGGGTCGGCAAACTGCGGCTCTGCGAGCCACATGCAGCTCTTTGGGTACGTCCTGTCCCAAAAGTTTGCCGACCCCTGGAAGACCAATCCTATCCCTCTCAACAATTTAAAAATTATTCAAGAGCCATAAATATATTTTTACATAATCACCATGTGAATAATATCCTTTAAAACTTTTATAAGTGAAACTATGATAGTTTTATTTTCATTTTCAATTTTACTTCAGAGCCATGTGTACGTACCCAAAGAGCCGCATGTGGCTCACCAGCCGCAGTTTGCTGACCCCTGGTGGCTCTTCTGTCTCAAAAGTTTGCTGACCCCTGCGGTAGATGAACAGAGGATTCGGTGAGGCCGAAAAGGAACAACAATGGAGCCACAGATAGGGGGTTCAAACCACTGTGTTATATTCTCGATGATGGCTGGTCGAGACATGAGAAGCAAACAGCCCGTGAACGCCCCAACAAGGGTCTTTCTGCACCACAGCCTCACTGGTGGCCCAGAGAGACACAAGAAGTAGGATCCGCAGGATCTGCACCATTCATGACACACGCACTTGCTAACACAGCCGCAACAGTTATATGCAAAACAATAGTAGCTAATGGCCAACTGGGTACAGCTGATGGCCACCTAATAACTGGGCCAGCACCTTTCCACGTGAGGCCGAGAGCCTGGAAACTGCTCTCCTTGCCCTTTCCTGACAGGAGGAAGCACAAACGACAGAGCGCGGAAGAGGAATGAAGACAGGAGAGAAGCCAGCAGAGAGCATTATCACGCAAGATCTCGTTGCACACAGTTGGGGCTCATTCCTTCTGGGGAGCTCTGGGAGACACTGTAGACATGTCTCAGAGTTATCCCACCTGAGGGTGCAGGGTTGGGTGGTCCATCTTATGCATATTGGTTGAGGGCTAGTCCTAGTCCATTGCTATAATAAATAAAACAAAGAATGGGTGGCTTATAAACAACAGACATTTATTTCTCACAGTCCTGGAGGCTGGGAAGTCCAAGATCAAGGTGCCAGAAGATTTATTGTCTGGTGAGAGCCAATGTCCTGGTTCATAGGTGGCCACCTTTTTGCTGTGTCCTCACAAGGTGGAAGAGGACAGGGGGCTCTCTGGGGCCTCTTATAAGTGCACTGATCCCATTCATGAGGGCTCCACCCTCAGGGTCTAATGACTTCCCAAGGACCCACCTCCTAGTACCATCACCTTGGGGGTTAGGATTTCAACATGAATTTGGGAGGTGTGGGAACATGAACACTCAGTCCATAGCAGGCTGCTTCCTGAGCATTAACTCTGCCCTGCCCACAGGTGGAGGAGACCCTGAGCAGAGCTCCAGCAGCACGCAGCGGCTGCCTTGGTGGGTGGAGATGAGTGCTGAGGGCAGATGGTGGGCCCAGGGCTGTCTACCTTCCTTCCCAACAAAATTCCTGAGCCCCAGGGCCCTAGACACAAGCCCAGGACTGGCTCTGTGTGTGGTGGTGGTGGGGGGGGAGAGGGTCAGTGCTTCACCCCAACCTCTCACAGGGGAAGTCATGTTGGAACTCTAAAAAAATATGTGGAATCCACTAAGGAAATTGGAAGACATCAGTCACAGTTCTGTTTATTTGGTGCCTCTTAGCTATGACAAATTTTTCACCAGGAAAGAAAACTAAAACAAAGTAAAACCACGAGTATTTTCTCCCAAGACAGACCCAGAACTCATTCTCTGTCTGTTCTCAGCCATCCCCCTCAATGCTAATATTGAAAATTGTTTTAAAAGTCCTTTTTCTTGGGAGGGGGTGGGGTGCGGTGGGGTGAACACGGCTCCTCAGTGTTCTTTGTGGATGATTTTTCGCAGATGACAGAAACCAATGTCCTCAGTCTGTGGTGGGGTTGCCTTGATTCTCTCCCACCTGGGTGCTGCAGTTTGCTGTCTGTGTTACCTTGGCAGATGCCTAATGCTTTTGAGCCTCAGTATCTTCATCTTCATAGTAATAGTAGGACCCACCAGCTTGGAGCAATCGTGAGGACTAACTGAGATAAGCATACCCTGAGAACAGTGCATGCAAAGGGCTCCATCCTGGGGGTTGCGGGGGGGGGGGCTCAACCCCTTGCTCTTTTCCTTCTTACAGCTTTAGTCCTATGAGTCCTGCTCAGTGTTGGTTATGGATTCCCAATAAACCTTTATGCAAATAAACCCCGGAGAGCCTGCCTGAAAACCCCAGACAGGCTGGAATGGCCAGAGAGGAACGGGCAGGGAGCCTGGCAGCATTTTCCCAGCTATCAAGAAAGGAGAGAGAATTCTCAGTGAAGTACAACTGCCCCTTAAGGTCTGGTTTTATCCCCTCAGGATCCCAGCATTCAGGAGTCAGTGTTAAGAGGAGTGGAGGAAGGAGAGAATATTTCTGACCGAGGTGAACATTTCTGCATTGTTCTCTTTCTCCCTGGATGTCACACTCAGAGGGACATTGACACATGGATATATTTTTTAAATATACAGATCTGTTTCAGGGCTGTGTAGGATGCAACATGTAGGTTGAATGTGTGTGGAAAGGGTGGGGGGATGGGGTAGGGGAACTACTTAAATTCCTGAAGCATCTAGAGCAAGGGGTCCAGTAAATACTAATGAAATTGAACTAATGAGAATATTAACCCATAAGGCTGTGCATATTGGATAAGACCATTTGGCTGTGCATAATCATACTTAAACAGCAGGTAACAGCTCAAGCTCAGGAATTTTAAGCCCAAAATGGAGGCAGAAATTCACTTCTTTTAGGAGGCTATGATGAGTGAGAGGAGGACGCCTGATATCTTAAACTACAGGACTCACAGAAATTGGCAGCCAGGAAATGACCCCTGTCTTCCTGCCCTCCCAGCACCAGCAGCATCTGGTGTCCTCCTGGGACTTGCAGCTGCCCTGACGATGGCAGCTGTCTCACGGGACCAGAATTTAGCACGCTCCTGTTCATTCGTAATTCTATCTGCTTTGGCCAAGACATCAGAACAGAGGTGTTAGAGGTGGTCCCTGTTTGAATGTAGCTCACATGGGAGACTGATGAGGGAATCTGAGCAGTTCATGGTCATGAATATTCAGGACAGAGAGAAAAAACAAACATGGTTTGTGTGGCGTGTAACTGAAGACAAATAAATACTCAAGTAGAATATCAGGAATGAAGCCCAGGGATTGTGACGACCATTGCACCGAGTGGCTTTCTATGGATGCCCCAGGGATGTGGCATCTGCAACATTGAGGGCACGGGCAGTCTGTCTTGTTTATTGCTGTGTTCCCAGTGCCCAGCACAGAGCTGGCGCCCAGCAGGTGCTCAATAAAAATTTGCTGAGTAAACAAAAGAATGGACCAAAGATTAGAAACTCCAATGCCTTTCTTGCAGATGTTTTATTTGTCATAAATAAGATTTCAGTGCTTTTCAGAGTTAAGTGCTATGGTAAGCAGATTTCTAAACATGCCCCACCACCACCACCATTCCCATCCCTGGTTATTCAGAAATAAATCTGGGCACTGCTGTGAAGGGATTTTGCAGATGGAATTAAAGTCAGTTGACCTAATTAAGGAGATTATCCAGGTGGGCCTGACCCAATCAAGTGAGTCCTTTGAAAGCAGACCTTTTTTCCTGGCTAGTAGCAGGAGAGAAGTCAGAGAGATTCAAAGCACATGCTACTGCTGGCTTTTAAGATGGAGTGGGTCCTGTGCTTGGGCCCAGCAGCAGCCTCTAGAGCAGCGGTTCTCAACCTTCCTAATGCTGCAACCCCTTAATACAGTTCCTCATGTTGTGGTGACCCCAACCATAAAATTATTTTCGTTGTTACTCTATAACTGTAATTTTGCTACTGTTATGAATCGTAATGTAAATATCTTTTTGTTTTCTGATGGCCTTAGGCAACCCCTGTGAAAGGGTCGTTCGACCCCCAAAGGGATCACGACCCACAGGTCTAGAGGTTATCAACCGTAGGCCTATAGCCAGCAAGGAAGTAGGCCCCCAATCCTGCATCCACAGGAACTGGATTCTACCAACAACGTGAATGAGCCTGGAGGTGGATTCTTTTCTGGAGCCTGCAGATAAGAGCCCAGCCCAGCTGACACCTTCCCTTTGGCCCAGCATGACCCTGCTCAGATATCCCAGTTGAGCCCCCACAGACTGTGAGCTCATTAAAGGGTGCTGTTATGAGAAGCTAAGTCTGTGGTCGTTTGTTACACAGTGATAGGAAACGACTACAGGTGTGAACATAAGGAATGTCGACACGTCTTTTCAGGTCAGCAGCAGAGCATGGTGGTTAGGGACATGGACTTGGACTGGCAGCCACACTGCCTAGATTCAAATCCGAGTCCTTCCATTTTTCCGGCTTGGGCAGCTTATTTAATCTCCCTGAGCCTTGGTCTCTTCATTTGTAAAATGGGGATAATAATAGTACATTTCTCATAAGGTTGTGATGAGAATCAAATGAAGTGCAACATCTAAAGCACTAAGGAGAACAGAACCTGGCACATCATATATGCTTTATAAATTCTGTTATTGTTATATTTAAAAATAAAAAAGGTTTTTAGAACCTACCCCTAAAGCCCAGGACCTAGGAAAGCTGGGCCCACAGACCCATCTGGCAACAATCAGCTAAAGCTACCCCCTTTCCCATTCCCTGTGCTCACATGTCCAGCCTTCCTGGCTCAGTCACATTTCCTGCTTGGCCCCATAGGCATTTGGGCTTGCAATCTCTGGGCCTGGATTGATTAGCTGGAGAGTCAAGCAAAACCTCAATTCTGACCTTCACCCATGGAGGCAAGCAAAGATCTTCATTCATTTGCTGAGTGGATGTCTTCTTCTCCTAAGCCCTACTCAGTTGTTCTTTGGAAGGATTTAGAGGGCTGGCTGGCGTTTTCCTTGAAAGGAAACCTGCAAGGATTCTTGGGCCCTTTGTACTGAAGATCCCAATGGACGAAGGAGAGGTAGCCCTTAAGGGCTCTCGAGCGTCTAATCTATTTGGGGATGTCATTGCCTCCCTGCTTTATAAAATAAAGGACTACATGTAGCCTATGAAAGGTGCCATCTGTCCCTCAGTGGCCCCAAAGTTCAAGCCCATTAGACACTGAATTGTGAGTGCTGGTTGCTCAAGGGCCCTCATGCCTCTCTCTTCTGTGGAAGAGAGTGGCCCTGGAGCCTTGCCAAGAAGTGGGAGGAAAATGCCACTTCAAGCCCAAAGCCATCTCTCTGTCTTAGCCCCAGTTAGCCCGGAGCATTATGGGGAAGCGATGTGAGAGAGCTCAACTGGCAGGACGAGCCCCAGGCACAGTGCTTTCCAGCTGGTGACAGATGGACAGGGAGAGGCCAGCATTTGTTTTCAATCTAAGGAGAGCCTAGGGTGGGGAACATGGGCAGCTTCCAGGTAATCTCTGGGGGCCATGAGAAAATGCTTCATGGCTATGCTACCTCAGTTTCCCTCTTCCTTAAACTTTATGACCTCCCCAGGCTGTGAAAATGGACTGCTGACAACAGGTTCTTCAACATCTGGTTTTCAGCCTCAATTTGGAGCAAGAGCAAAGGAATAGACTGCACACATCTCTCTCTCTGTTGCTCTCTGTCTCTCTGTCCTCAAACTTGAACTCAAGTTTGCATATGGCACAAAAACATGGATATAGTCTTCTATATTAAAATATTAGACAGTGTGCCTATTCTTCCATGCTCTACCCTCTTAGGACCTTTCTTTTCATTTTCTTTTCCCCTGTGGAGCCTCGCAATTCAAAGTTAGCCTTTTTGGTCATCAGCATTGGCATCACCTTAGAGTTTGTTAGCAAGGCCAAGTCTCAGCCCTGCTCCAGACCTCCTGAATCAGAAACTCCAGCTGACCAAGACCCCCAGGGAATGGCTATGCATGCTGAAGTCTGACAAGCAGTCCTGAGCTAGGGATCTTTCTCCACAGCCCAGAGACTTAGACTGAGTCATCTAACTGCTTTGGGGGAAAGCAATCACTATGGAATCAGAAAATAAAATGGGAAAGGAGAATGCAAATTCACGACTAATGAGTTTTTGTTTGTTTGGTTGTTTAGAAAAACCACTGGTTTAAATACAAGGCAGAAATATTTTCATGTGTATTTACAGAATACTTCCCCCCCCCTACCACCAGATAAATTAAAAGACTCCACTCCTGGGGGAGAGAGGAAGAAGGACCGTGGAGATAAGAGCTAAGTCATAACAAGAGACTCTGGGTCTCTGGGAGTGATGCCACCCATTCTAGTACCAGGGAGCCACATGGCAGCCCAGTCAGTGCCCAGGTGCCCTTCTCATGGCCATCTTCTGGGGAACACTCGTGGGCATGTTCCAGAAGGATTATATACAGAAGGTTGCAGCTCTTTCTATGCCCAGAGAATTTGCCTCAGTCCCCATCTGACTATCCAAGACCCTTGTGAGCCCCAGCTCCCTGGAATGGAGTAGGATTTCTAGATACCCAAAGAGGTAATGTGACCTGGAAAAAAAGCTCCACTAGGACTGAGATGGGCCTAACGGATCCAGCTTTCAATCTCTTGCTGTCAGGGCCATCCAACCAACCACCCTATATGTTTGATTTACTTTCCTCCTTGCACGGCTCATCATGTGAAGAGAAGGCTTTGAAGCTTCCAACTTCATCCTTCAATGGAAGAAGTAGAAACAATGAAGTAGACTTATCATATAATAGATTGTCACAGCTGAGAATGACCTCACATAATCATCTCTTCCATCCATTCATCTATCCATCCCTCTATCCATCTACCTTCCTCCACCTTCCATCCCTCCATCCACCATCCATCCACCATCCTCCATCCCTCCACCCACCATCCATCCATCATCCATCCATTCACCTGTCCATTCATCCAGATCTCCATTAATTTGACAAACACTTGAGTGTCTCCCACAAAGCAGGAGTCATGCAAGGCACTGGGAGATTCAAAACTAGCAAAACCAGACATAGACCCTGTCCTCGGGCAGCTTACTTTCTATTAGTAAAGAGACTGTAACTGAACATATAAAGAAGTAATTAGATGTGGTTCACCCACAGTCATGCAGATAGTGACAGAGTATGTGTTCTGATAGGGACTTGAGGGTTTCTTAGGAAAAGAAAGCATTTGAGAAGGGACAATCAAAGTGAGATAGAAACTGTGTCTCTGCCTTGCAGCTTTTCTCTTAGTGGCAAGCCAAGGTTGAATCTGTGATAGAAGCAAAGCTTGCCAGCACATAAGTCTGGGTGTGGCCAAGCTCTCCCCTTTCTTATTTGTTAGTGGAACCCTGCCCATTGCTTTGTTTCATTCAGCTAGTCACCAGGTATTGTGAAGAAGGAAAACATAGGATCCCTGAGCTTCAGAAAGGTATGAAGGATTGTTTCTCCAAGAGATAAATTGGAAGAAGGGTGCCTCCCTTTAAAAGTCACTTTGCTAACCATAGCTCACAGTTTTTAAGGTCTTGCTTTATGCCAGGCACCATGCTAACCCTACTTGCATAATCTTTAATCATTGCATCAACTTTATGAGCTGGGGTCTATCATTATTCCCATAATATGAAGGTAGACATGGAGACTTGGGAAGGTTAAACAACTTGCCGAAGGTCTCAGAACTAGTGAGTGTAGAGCTGGTATCTGAATCCCAGATTCCACTTGGGATAGGAAACATGGTGTCGAGTTATACAACAGCTAGCTTTATCCAGGGTCTGCTTCATAGGTATACAAGCAGTGCACTCACACAGGGTTTCACTCTCAGAGGGGCCCTGCATTTGGGAGTCTATTCCTCTACAGTCAGCAGCTTGAACTTGATAATAATCGTATGTTTGATTTTAGGCCTTGTAAGTCAATTTTGATGGGACAGTGGAATGTGTGTGGTCCTGCCTCCTGCTTCCTCCCCAACTCTGTACCCCTCTACCTCACTGCTCAGCAACCCCCACCTGGCTCCCAGGCCCCGCCCAGTAATCACCTGGATAACCTCACCCCTACAGAGGCTAAGGTACCGAGCAAGGAAAAGTGAAGATTGGGAGGTGTCTAGGGGCAGGGCAAGGCAAGGTATGTTCAGTAGACAGCTTGGCAGGGGAAAATCTCTTCCCCATCCCGATCTGTACTGATGTGTCTCAGTACAGAAGTTGCGATTCCTTGGGGGTGGATTGGGGCCCAGGCGAATGGGAAGGGGAGACTGATTTGCCCATACCTTGCTGGGGCATAAGGCGGCAGTCTGGTGGCTGCTGGGAGGGGGATCCTGGCAGCTGTGAGGGTCGGGGTGGCATGTGCTGAGTCTCAGACCTCTTGGGGCCTGTGATGGTCTGCACTGCTGGTGAGTATCCCCCTGCCGGGGGAGTGGTACATTAAATCACAAATAGAAACACAAGCAGAGGAAGAGAGATAGATATAGACAGTGGAAGAACGGGAAAGTTTTCTATTTTAATACCTTCAACAGCACATCTTTCTTGATTTTTGAACAAGGGGCCCCACATTTTCATTTTGCACTGGGTGTTACAAATGATGCAGTGTGGATTGCCCTGCTGACACAGTGGAGAGGAATGCTATACCAGGTATGCCTTCAAGGTAAACTTTTCTCACTACCACTCAGAGGGAGAAGCCAGTTCTTTTAAAAAAACAAAAACAAAAACAAATCCTCCTCAGTTAAATCTCATCGCTCCAATTGGGACCATCCCTTGGTTTAGGTCTATGGCAATCCATCTGTCTGGCTCCTTATAGTTCACTCCCTTATATTTTATTTTACTTACTTTTTAATGCTTATGTTTGAGTGTTTCCATGCTGATGCCTTTACACAGACTCTCATTTAATCCCCACAACTTTATGCAGTACATGCTATTATTATGCCCATTCTACATATGAGGAGACTGAGGCTTGAGAGGCTGAAAAGTTAGCACAATGACTGTGAGGGGCTTTCTGCTGCCTCTTAGCCAACCCAGCTTTGCCTATAGTTCCCACCTGATGAAATAGCTTTTCTTCTCATACCCTTCTAGCTTCAAGGAACTTAAAATTCAAGGATTCTCAAGCATCATTCTTAACACATTTCCGAGGTGCTCGGGACCTGCCCTGGGCAAGCTTCCTGGATTTGGAAGGGCCAGGGCTGGTCCTGAGAAACACTTTCCTGCAAGACGAGATACTGGGAACATGTAGAAGAAACAGTCTGAGGAATATATGACTTGGGCGAGACATTCGAAATAGCACTTCTCCGTGCTGCCAACAGGTGGTGACTCTTATGCCCAACTGCTCAGTTAGTTATTTACCGAGGGAAGTCTGTGGCAGGTCGGCACGCTGGAGACTTTCTTCTGTGGGTCTTTCATTGTGAAGATACGTGCTGAGAATGTGGAGCTTACAAGCGCCAGCACCCCAGAGCCAGCTTGCAGAGGGAGAACTGAACAGAGCTTGCTTTGGAAGGCCAAGCCAGACTACTGTAATTGCAGGCCGGCTGCCGGCTCTCTGGCGGCAGTGTCCAGCGGAGGCTGCCAGCTGGCCCTGCTAATTACCTGTCGCCCAGAAAGGGGAGGGGAACATGAGAAAAGACTGAAGAGTCCCAGACAGGAGGCAGTGGAGCATGGCAGCCTGGCATCCCGGGGATCCAGGCCGCCCAGCTGGCCCCGTGGCAGTAATTCTGCTGCTGCAGAGAGTGACTTGGCATGTTTCTGCCTTGTTCCTTCCAAACAGCTCCCTTGCACAAGTCTGCCTTGAGAGCAATGAACCTCCCTAGTCTAGAGTCTTCCCTGAGGCATCACAGGGATTGCTGGGGATGAGTGTGGGGGAAGGAGCTCAGTGAGGGCGGGAGAAAGAGGCTCCTTCTCGCCTAGTGCCATCCAATAGAAAGTTAATGTAAGTCAAAAATGTAATTAAAATTTTTTTCTAGTAGCCACATTTTAAACAAGTAAACAGAAATAGGTGGAATTAATTTTAATGATGTATTTTATTTAGCATAATATATCCAAAACATTATCATTTTAACAGGTAATCAATATTTTTAAAGTATTTAGATATTTTACATTCTTTCCTTTATTCCAAGTCTTCAAAATTCAGTATGTATTTTACTCATTCAGCACATTTCAGTCAGGACTAACAACAGGTGACGATAGCCACACACAGCTAGTGGCGACCATATTGGACAGCTCAGCACCAAATGGACAATAGAAAATACTCATATAACTCGAAGCATACCATCGGCTTCCTCTGACCACATTTGGGTTTTGTATTTCAGCTTCCAATCCTTCTTTCCTTCTGGGCTTGACATTTCCTCTCCAAGCCTTTGACCCTTGTGGGTTGAGGACCAGCAGCATTGAAATCACCTGGGAGCTTGTTAGGAATGCAGAATCTCAGGCTCCAGTCCTGACCTACTGGATCAGAATATGCATTTCAACAAGTTCCCCAAGTCATTTGCATGCATGGTGAGGTTTGAAAAGCATGGTCCTAGACACCCCACTCTTTCCCTGCCCTCAGGATTGCATTTGACCTTCACTTCAATCTCGGGCTCCTTTGTCACCTGGATTCCCTTGTCCAACTACTGACCCATTGACTATTATCAAATGCAGATGACACCTGTCTCCATGCTGCAGAAAGCCAAGAGAGTGGAAATTTAACAACAACAAATGAAACCGATAACTTGGTTACCATTTATTGAGCACTTGCTATGAGCCAGCCTCCAGGCTCAGCACTTCTCATGAATGATCTCAATGAATCCTCTTCCACTCTAGGAGCCCAATGCATTGTGATACCACTTTTACAGATGAGGTTTGGAAATTAATGTCCACACATAGCTCACTTCTGGTGGAGCAGAGTTAAACCCTGGGTCTGCTTGATTGGAAAGCCCACACTCTTTGGCTAGGGTCAAATTCATGTTGTTTTAGCATGTATGTCTGTGGTGGTAGTGTACTATTGCTCAGAAATCCTCTCATTCTGATTTGTTCATATATTCTCCATGGTCTTTCCCTTAATGGCTGCTACATACTTTGTTGTTCTTGAACCCTGCCTCACCAAACTGACCTTCTGAAAATGCCTTCTTCTTCTGAGGGAAGTTCAAAACTATTGCACATGTACGACTTCTGCTTCTTTCCCCTCAGTGGTAAACGTGTGCACACCTTCGCTGTGCCCTGACTTGGACTTTTTCATGGCTCCCCAGAAAAACTCATGACTTTCGGATTGCAAGTTGGCTTCTGCTGGGAACTTTCCCACGGGGGACGGGAAGCACTGCCAGCCTACATTAGTATTCCAGAGCCTGCCTGGCACCTGGCACTAACTCACTTACTCGAAATTCACAACCTGGCATTCTGAGTTACACCCCAGACTCCTGGAGGCTTGGTTAATCAGAGTCACTCTTATTAACTAAGCAGTTAATTTAGGAGCACTGCCCCCAGAGAGATTTGGATGTACAAAGACGGGGTTCTAGGTGATGTACCAAATGATTTCCTGCCCTGAGGCTCTGGCTTCTTTGCTGATCTCTCTCTGTCTCTGTCTCTTTCTCTCTGACTCTCTCTCTCTGCAACACAAGGCTCTCTGACAGGGCTCCTGATGCAGGGTGTCATGTTGTCATTGGTTGCGGGGCCGGTCTGCCCAGCTAGGTTTGAAAGTCCCTGAGATGTGGGCCCTGTCTACTGATAGAGTGAAGACATGGAGCTGTGCTTTGAATGAGTGCCCCACTATCTGAGTTTTGTTCCCCCAGAAGTGGCCCCTTAGGGTTAGAGTGCAGGTAGTTTATCTGAGAAGGAAGGCAGCAGTAGTAAGCAGATGGGGATCAAGAGAAAGGACAGCAGTCAGTCAGTGGTTCGTTTCCAAGCCAGCTGCTCCTGTGGGTCACTAGAGTTTAGATCTACCGAAGAAGTGCTTCTGAGCTATGTGGCCCAGGGGTGAGGGATTTAGGAGTTTAAAGACCAATCCTATCAGTAATTAGTGCAGGATTGCCCACTGCAGATTCCAGCAGCAAGAGGAATCTTCCAGGCACAGAAACAGAAGGGCTGGCAGCTAGAAGTCAACCCCCTTACTGAACTGGTAAGGTCCTGGGTCAGGGTGCTGGGGGCCTGGAAGTGTCTGCCATGGCAGACTAGACCCACGAGCTCCTCACTGTGACCAAAGTAAGAGAGATGAGTTGCCTCTTACTCTCTGATACCTAGCTCTTTAATTCTTTTAAAAATAATTTCTGGTGCTCATTTTAAACCAGGTATCACTTATATTAAAAAGTTGGAATGAGCTGAGTCATGGGCAGTTGGCCCTTATGGTAACTTGTTTCAGGCTCTGACCCACAGATGCATTTGGATCGATCTCTGGAAAGAAGTGGCCCCAAATTCCTCTCTATTGGTTTCTGCTGGCTGGCTGGTAGGCGTAACAGTAAAATCAGGCTCTATGAGAATGCTGGAATCCTGTCCCTCTCCCATTCCATATTTTCTAGCTTGACAGGCCAAGCCTGCTGTGCAGACACACAGTTCAGCTCAAAAACACCAGCTCCAGTCAGTGTCTTGGTCTCTCTGTTTTGGAGGCAGAGCTGATGTTGGGGGAAGAGAATCTATTCCAGGAGAAGGAGGGTGGAAAAAAAGCTTCTATCATTTCTCTCTCTCTCTCTCTCTCTCTCTCTCTCTCTCTCTCTCTCTCTCTCTCTCTCTCTCTCTCTCTCGTTCCCTCCCTCCCTCCTTCTTTAGAGTGAATTGTTCTCTGCTGGATGGACTTCAAATCCCAAGCTAAGAAAGTAACTATGGCAAGAAGAGTGTTCACTGCAAAAAAATGGAGAGTTCAATGCAAGTCAGGGAGGCCCAGAGCATCTATATTTCAATAGTCTCTCAAGTGTGTTTATTTAACCAGGCAAAAGATCCCCTTTCTTTTTCCCTTCTGAATTAAGGACTTTAAAAGAATTCATTCACTCACTTTTCCCCTCATCATTTACTCATTCAACAAGCATTCATTGAGCATGCATTCTTATGGATTTAGTGATGAGTAATAAAGCCAAGATTGCCACCTTCATGGAGATTGTATTTTAGTGGTGGTGAAAGATAAAGAAGCTAAGTAAATGTGGTGATTTCAGATTGTGATAAATGCTATGAAGGGGATAAAACAGTGATGCAGTAAATGTTAATTGTTCAGTGTGGTACATTGTATAAGATGGTGTCCTCATTATCTATTGCTGTATTACCAATCACTCCAAAACTTAATGGTCAAAACAGATATCTCTGCTCTAAGGAGTGTCAGTTGGGGGGTTCATTCCCATAGCTGGCTGTCTGCTGAGAACTCATCGTGGACTGTCACCAATTGGTTTCAGTTTCTTTCCATGTGGCCACTTGAGCTTCCTCATAGCATGTTCTAAGTTCTAAGAGTTAGTATTACAAGATACAGAAAGTAGACTCAAAAGTCCCAGAACTTCACTTTTGCTGCATTTTACGATTCAAACAAGTCACTATGGCCAGCTCAGGTTTATGGGGAGAAAAATGGACTCCATATCAATCAGGAGGACATCTCTGAGGAGGTGATTTGGGGCTATAAAAGCAAACCCAAAGGGTGTAAGGGAGAAAAGTGTATGGTGACTGCAGAACAGTCAGGAGGCTGGTGTGACTGAGGCATGTGGACTAGAAGAGTTTAGTGCCATATGCAGTTGGAAAGATAAGCAGTGGCCACAGGGCATGGGCCATATTAAGGATTCTGGATTTTATTGGTCAGTGCAATAAGAAGCCATTGAAAGATTTTAAGCAGGAGTGACATGAACTTTTAGAAGTTCACATTGTGTAGAGGGGAAACTCTTCCATGGTGTGACCACTGCCTGGCCCTGCTGGACTGCTGTCAGATCCTGTGCTATATCCACCTATATCTGGGGCAGAACAAAGATTGCTTCCTGTGAACCCCCTCAGAGACTGTCCAACCCCTCTCCAGTACCGCAGGTGTGCCAGATCCTGGAATAGACCTCCCTGGGCAGGTATGCAAGGCATTTTCCTCCTGTCTGGGGTGGGTCAGCCCCAGTTTCCTTATCCACTCTACCCTGTTCTATCTGCCCTTAGCTTGTCAAGTGGCATAGAAGATACCCATGTCATCTTGCTGCTGCCCAAGACACACCTCATATGTAAGTTCCCTTAATCAACTCATGACATAATGCTGGAGTTGGCAGCAGGGTTGGTTTCTCCTGAGACCTCTCTTCTTGGCTTTCAGATGGGTGCCATCTTGCTGTATCCTCACATGGCCTTTCTTCTGTGTCTCTGTGTGTCTGAATTTCCTCTTCTAATAAGGACATCAGTCAGATTAAATTAGGTCCCGCTCTAATGGCTTCATTTAATTTGATTACCACTTTAAAGGCCCTATCTCCAAATACAGTCACATTCTGAGGTACTGGAGGTAAGGGCTCTAACACATGACTTTTGGAAGGACAGATTTTAGTTCGTAACACCTACCAAGAAGATTCTGGATTCCCAGGCAAGTCCAATTGGGTGCTGTGAAACCAGGTTGGGGCTGCAGTGGTAAATCAGGTGAGAGGTGAAGAAGACCTGGAGCAGGATGATGTCAGAACAATGGATGGATTCTAGATTAGAAATTCATGGTAGAACTGATATATTTGCTATAGACTGAAAGTGATGAGTAAAGGAAAAAAGGAATCAGGGATGCCTCTGATGTTTGTAGCTTGAGTCCCTGCACAGTGAGGATTCAGGCAGCTGGGGCCTCCTGTCTTCTTCTACCTTGTGTCTGGCTACACTTGAAGCCTTGGCTCTTCCAACAGTAATGCCACAGAGTCCCAAATCCAGAAGCCAACCCCAAGGATTCCTATTAGATACACCATCTTAATCCTAGCAACTGACACCAGCTCTGAATATACAAGGTGTTATGGATTTAATTGTGTCTCTCCCAAAAAAATATGTTGAGTCCTAATCTTCAGTGCCTCAGAATGTGACCTTATCTATTGGGTTGTCGGAAAAGTCATGACGCATTTTTGTAACAAAAAGCATAGAAAAAATACATCATGACTTTTTCGACAACCCAATAAAAATAGGTTTGTTAGAGAGGTAATAAAATGAAGTCATTAGGGTGGACCCTAATCCAATATGACAGGGGTCTTTATAAAAGGGGAAAATTTGGACACAGACATACATAGAGTTAAAATGATATGAAGAATAAAAAATATTGAAAATAGTTTAAAAGAGCTGGACAACTACTTCAAGTGCAACAAAATGCGCATCATAGGGATACCAGAAGGAGAAGAAACTAGCAAGGAATCAAGAACATATTTGAAGTAACTATGTCTGAAAACTTCCCTAACCTGGCAAAGTAAATTGACATACAAGCCCAGGAAGTGCAGAGAGTTTCAAACAAGATGATCCCAAACAGGCCCACACCAAGACACATTATACTGAAAATGGCAAAGACAGAATCCTAAATGCAGCAAGAGACAGGCAGCAAGTTACTTACAAGGGCACCCCCATAAGATTATTCGGCGAACTTTTCTACAGAAACTCTGCAGGTCAGAAGGGAGTGGCAGGAGGTCTTCAAAGTGATGAAAAACAAAGGTCTACAACCTAGATTGCTTTATCCAGCAAGGTTATCATTTAAAATTGAAGGAGAGATAAAGAACTTCCCAGAAAAGAATAAGCTCAAGGAATTCATTACCACCAAGCCAGCATTGCAGGAAATGTTAAAAGGGCTTCTTTAAGCAGAAGAAAGAGGAAAACAACCTAACTAACGCAGACCAGGAACACAAATAACAAAATGGCAATAACTACGCACCTATCAATAATCACATTAAATGTAAATGGATTGAATACTCCAATCAAAGACACAGTGGCTGAGTGGATAAGAAAGCAAGACCCTTGCAAATGTGGTATACAAGAGATTCACCTCAGATCAAAAGACACAAACAGGCTGAAAGTAAAGGGATGGAGTAAAATATTTCTTGCAAATGGAACTGAGAAGAAAGCTGGAGTAGCGATACTTATATTAGATAAAATGGGTTTAAATTGAAGAACATAATAAAGGACAAAGAAAGGCACTTCATAATTATAAAGGGATCAATCCAACAAGAGGACATAACTCTAGTAAACATCTAAGCCCTAACATAGGAGCCCCTAAATATATAAAACAGATATTGACAGACATAAAGACAGAGATCAACAGTAACACTATTATAGTAGGGGACTTCAACATCCCACTGTCACCAATGGACAGATCCTCCAGACAGAAAATCAATGTGGAAACAGCGATCTTAAATGACACATTAGACCAGCTGGATTTAAATGATATTTTCAGAGCATTTCACCCCAAAGCAACAGAATATACATTCCTCTCAAGTGCACATGGAACATTTTCCAAGAAAGACCACGTTAGGCCACAAAACAAGTCTCAATAAATTTAAGAAGACTGAAATCATATCAAGCACCTTCTTCAACCAAAATGCTATGAAATTAGAAATTAATTACAAGAAGAAATCTGGAAAGCACACAAATGCATGGAGGCTGAATAACATGCTACTAAATAGCGAGTGGGTCAAAAATGAGATCAAGGAGGAAATCAAAAGATACCTCGAGACAAAAGAAAATGAAAACACAACAACCCAAAATCTCTGGGATGCAGCAAAAGCAGTCCTTCCCAGTGAGGGAAGTTCACAGCAGTGCAGGCCTACCTAAAGAAGAAAGAAAAATATCAAATCAACAGGTTATCCTTACGCCTCAGGAAGCTGGAAAAAGAACAGCAAAATAAGCCCAAAGGGAGTACAAGGAAGGAGATAATAAAAACCAGAGCGGAAATAAATGAAATAGAGATCAGAAAAACAATACAAAAGATCAATAAAACCAAGAGCTGTTTTTTTTGAGAAGATGAACAAAATTGACAAACCTCTAGCCAGACTCATAAAAAAAAAAGAGAGAGAACTCAAATTAGTAAAATCAGGAATGAAAGAGGTTAAGTGACAACAGACACCATAGAAATACAAAAAATTTTATGAAGTTACTATGAGCAATTATATACCAACAAATTTGGCAACCTGGAAGAAATGAGTAATTTTTTAGAAGCATACAACCTTCCAAAGCTAACTCAAGAAGAAACAGAAAATCTGAATAGACTGATTAACACCAAGGAAATTGAATCAATAATCAACAAGCTCCCAACAAACAAAACGCTGGAGCAGATGGCTTCACAAGTGAATTTTACCTGACATTCAAAAAAGAATTATCACCTGTTCTTCTCAAACTATTCCAAAAAATCCAGAAGGAGGGAAGGCTCCCAAACTCTTTCTATGAAGCCACAATCACCCTGATTGCAAAAACAGACAGACATTACACAAAAGGGAAACTATAAGCCAATATCCCTGATGAACATAGACGCAAAAATCCTCAACAAAATCTTAGCAAACAGAATTCAGCAATATATTAAGATCATACACCATGATCAAGTTGGTTTCATTCCTAGTACACAAAGCAGGTTCAATATCTGCAAATCAATTAATATGATACACCACATCAACAAAATGAAAAAGAAAAATCAGATGGTCATAGCAATAGATGCACAAAAAGCATTTGACAAAATACAACAGCCATTTATGATAAAAACTCTTAGCAAAGTGGGAATAGAGGGCTCATATCTCAACCTACTAAAAGCCATATATGATAAACCCACAGCTAACATCATACTCAACGGGGAAAAGCTAAAACCATTCCACTTAAGATCAGGAACAAGACAAGGCTGTCCACTTTCTCCACTTTTAATTCAACATAGTTCTGGAAGTTCTAGCCATAGCAATCAGACATGAAAAAGAAATAAAAGGCATCCAAATCAGTAAGGAGAAAGTAAAATTGTCATTATATGCAGATGACATGATACTATATAGAGAGAACCCCAAAGACTCCATCAAAAACTATTGGAACTGATAGATGAATTCAGTAAAGTGGCAGGATACAAAATCAATATTCATAAATCAGTTGCATTTGTATATACCAATAATAAACTACTGGAAGAAGAAATTAAGAAAACAGTTCCATTTACAATCGCTTCAAGAACTATAAAATACTTAGGAATAAATTTAACCAAAGAAGTAAAAGATGTATACTTAGAAAATTATAAGACACTGAAGAAAGAAATAAAAAAAGATACAAACAAATGGAAACACCTATCATGCTCATGGATAGGAAGAATTAATATAGTTAAAATGTCCATACTGCCTAAAGCAATATATAGATTCAATGCAATTCCTATCAAACTACCTAGGGCTTTTTTCACAGAAATAGAAAATATAATCCTAAAATTTATATGGAACCAAAAAAACCCCGAATAGCCACAGCAATCCTGAGAAATAAGAACAAAATCAGGGGTATCATGCTACCAGACATTAAAATGTACTACAAGGCTACAGTAATCAAAACAGTATGGTACTGGCATAAAAACAAGTACATAGATCAATGGAACAGAATAGAGAACCCAGAATTAAATCCAGGCATATATGGGCAGTTAGTCTGTGACAATGGAAGCAAGAATTTATATTGGGTAAAGATAGTCTATTTAATAAATGGTGCTGAGAAAATTGGACTGACACATGCAAAAAAATGAAACTGGACCACCTCCTTACACCATATACAAGAACAAATTCAAAATGGATTAAAGACTTAAATGTAAGGCTTGAAACCATAGAACTCCTAGAAGAAAATATACGGAGTAAATTTGTAGACATTACCTTGAGCAATATTTTTACTGATACATCCCTGCAGGCAAGGGAAGTAAAAGAAAAAATGAACATATGGGACTACATCAAACTTAAAAGTTTTTTCACAATGAAGGAAACCATCAATAAAACAAAAAGGAAGCCTACTGAATGGGAGAAGATATTTGTCAATGATGTATCTGATAAGGGGTTAATATCCAAAATATATAAAACACTCATGCAACTCAACACCAAAAAAACAAACAACCCAATTAAAAAATTGGCAGAGGATATGGAGAGACATTTCTCTAAAGAGGACATACAGATGGCCAACAGGCATATGAAAAAATGATCAACCTCACTAATCATTAGAGAAATGCAAATAGAAACCACAATGACATACCACCTCACCCTGGTCAGAATGGTTATCATCAGTAAATCAACAAACAAGTGCTGGCGAGGTTGTGAGGAAAACGGAACTCTCGTGCACTTTTGATGGGACTGCAAATTGGTGCAGCCACTATGGAAATCAGTATGGACGTATCTCAAAAAACTGGAAATGGAACTACCTTATGACCCAGCAATTCCACTCTTAGGTATTTATCCAAAAAAACCCAAGACACTAGTTTGAAAAAATATATGCACCCCTATGTTCATTGCAGCACTATTTACAATAGCTAAGACTTGGAAACAACCAAAAAGTCCATCGGTACACAACTGGATTAAGAAACAGTGGTACATTTACTCAATGGAGTATTACTCAGCTATAAAGAAGAAGAAAATCGTACCATTTGCAATGATATGGATGGAACTAGAGAACATTATGCTAAGTGAAATAAGTGAGTCAGAGAAAGAGAAATACCATATGATCTCACTTATATGTGGAAAATAAAGAACTGAATAAATGGGAAATGTAAACAGAAATAGTCTCAGAGACACAGAGGAAAAACTGATGGTTGTTAGTAGGGAAGGGATGGGGATGAAGGAGAAGGGGAAGGGACAAGACAATATAAATTGGTAACTACAATATGGCCTCAGAGATAGAAAAGACAGTCTGGGGAATATAATCAATAATGTTGTAAATATTTTTT
>NW_017731508.1:460227-488719 GCF_001890085.2 Hipposideros armiger | reverse complement strand
AAAAAAAATAGTCTGGAGAAGTTAAAAGAAAAAATGATATGAAGACACACAGGGAGACAGAGGATTAGAGTGATGCATCTACAAACCAAGGAATACCTGAGGGTACCAAAAGCTAAGAGAGAGGCATGGAACAGTCCCTTCCCTAGCACCTTCAGAGGCAGCATGGCCCTGCCAACACCACAATTTTGGACTTCTGGCCTCCAGAGCCCTGAGACAACAAATTTCTGTTGTTTTAGGCAATTTAATTTGTGATATTTTGTTACACAGCTCCAGCAGCCTTATACACAGGGTAAACCAGAAGGGTTGGGGAGCTAAACAGCCAAAGACTGCTTAATAACTCAGCTTTCTTGCTTACTGTAGTTGGGGATACTCTGAGGAGTGGGTTCCACACCATTTTTCAAAGTTTCTCATGTGAGATGAAGCTTCAGTCATCCAGAGAGTAGGTGGCTTGATAACCCATTCTTTTTTGCCTGGTTTCCCTCCCCATCTTATTTTGCCACTTCCTGCCAGTGTTTCTGAGATCTCCCAAATAAACAACTTATACCCTTATCCTTGTCTCAGGTCTACTCCTAGGGGAACTCAGCCTGAGGTAGAGGCCACCCATGGGCAGCTAATTCCTGATGTCTCAGCCCACACATCCTCTGATCAGATAAAGTGGCTGCAACTTGAGAAGGCCATCCTCCACCAAGCCTGGCTCTTGAATATTTCTGCATTATCTATCATGGAATGCAATGGTGCACAAAATGGCTCATCTCTCTAAGGGAGTTAAAGAAAAAAAAATCCTCTTGCTTTACCCTCCAATTTCCTCCATCTCTATCCCTAAGCAATAGTCTACCCAAGGGTTGTGAGAGGGAATTGTTGCCCATTGCTGACTTGATAGTTAAGTGATACTTGAAAGCAGGAAAGCAGCAGTGTTTGTGATGTTCAGGCTTTCTTATGCCAGGTCATACTGTGCTCAGAATAAGTTATACAAGAATGGGGGATAGGTAAGTTATAGACCATATACTATTTAATTACTAGTGGGGGTAAGGTTGGGATATAAAGCAGGAAAAATAGCACCACCAAGATTTTATGGACTTGGAGAAAAGTAGAGGATCACCCAGTGACTTCCTTGTCTCTCTCAGTTTCATTTCAAGACCTTAATTAAGAAGGATAAGAGAAGGGTCCTTGTCTAGTACCAGCAGGTCATCTTCCATGCGACATGTCCTACTGAAAAATTACAACTATTTTGTTTCTTCAATTTCATTGGAACATAGGACAATCACTGCTTATTTGTTATTTGAAAGCTAACTTCTTATTTGCATGGATTCAGTCAAGATAGTGGAGTAGGTAAATGCTGTGCTTGTCTCCTCTCATAACCACTTCAAAATTGCAACTAAACTACAGAAAAACCATCATTGAGAATCACCTGAAGTCTAGCTGAATGAAGGCCCTACAACTAAGGACATAAAGAAGAAGCCACCTAGAGACTGGTAGGAGGCAGAGATATGGAATGGGGTGCTCCCACACCCATGTGACCATTAAAAATTGGGAGGGATATCTTGGCTGTGGAGGTCCCCCCAGAGGAGAGAGGGGTCCCAACCCCACACCAGGCTCCCCAGCCCAGGGTACCAGTGCCAGGGAGAGAAGTCCCCATGAATTCTGGCTGTGAAAGCCAGCGGAGATTGTGGCTGAGTGAGACAAGGGTGGCTGGAGTCACAGGTGCTCCTCTTAAGGGGCCCATATATGGACTTACTTACTGATGGACTCACTTGTTCTGAGCTCCAGCGCTGGGGCAACAATCAAAGGCACCAGGGACATATGGTAAGGAACTGAATTATCTGGCTATAGGGCAAGGGCTAGAGGGGCAGCTCTCTCCCGAATGGAGAAGTTGGCAGAATCCATTGTTTCTTTGTTGGGCCCTCCCCACTTCAGTTGTGCAGATGAAGATGGCCACCATATCTGAGTCTCCATTAATTTGGTTAACATCACTCTTCCACCCTGGTGATTCACTGAGACTCAACCTCCTCCAACTTTCAGGCCCAACCAAGCCACTTCCAGTGACTTTTGCATATAAATGGCCTGCCTTGGCTCATGTTGCAGACTTTCCTAAAATCTCTCAAAGGTTCACAAAACCCAAATAAGCAGTATCTGGCCTTAGCATCTCCTGTAGCACTTGCTAAGCAGCTCCAAGCCTGGCACTAGAGGCCTCAGTTTGTGGCTTGGCCTCTTGAGGCACCTCCAAGCCCAGTGTGGGCAGCAGCCATCTATGGATTGCTTTCTGGCTCATGCCAGGTGGCTCCAGGCAGGGCATAGGCTGTGGATGTACTTGACCTGTGCTTGGGCCCCTCCAGCCAGCCCTGGGGCTGGAAAGCCTGGTGGCCAGCTTTGGATCAAGCTGGAGCACTACCTGACCACCTCCAAGGATGACACACCCAAAGGGCAGACTAGGCAGGCACCAGAGCCCTGCTGAACTGAGTTCTGCCCTGTAGAGTCAGCACCTGCACAGCAACTCCTCCACTCTAGTCATAGCCAGTCCTCACAACCAATCAGCCCAAGGGTCAATCCCTCCCATTGACCTGAAAATAGCAACCAAGGCTCAGCTACAACAGGAGGGCACACACAAGGGACACACCTGGAGCACCTGGCTCAGGTAACAAGGGAGACTGTGCCATTGGGTTCCACAGGACACCTATTCCATAAGGCCACTCTACTAAGACCAGAAATCATAGCAGCCCTACTTACTACATAGAAACAAACACAGGTAGGCTGCCAAAATGGGGAGACAAAGAAACATGTCCCAAATAAAAGAACAGAACAGAGCTTGAGAAAAAATAACTAAACAAAATGAAGACAATATACCAGATGCAGAGTTCAAAACATTGGTTATAAGGATGCTCAATGGCCTCAGGGAGAACATTAACAAAGAGGTAGGAAACATAAAAATGGAGATAGAAAATATAACAAAGAACCAGTAAGAATTAAAGACTACAATAACTAAAATGAAGAATACATTAGAGAAAATAAACAGTAGATTAGATGAAGCAGAGGATCAAATCAGCGATTTAGAAAATAAGGTAGCAGAAAATACCCAAACAGAACAGCAAAGAGAAATAAAGAATCCAAAAAACAAATGAGGCTAGTTTAAGGGGCCTCTGGTTCAACATCAAATGTACCAACATTTGCATCATAGGGGTACCAGAAGGAGGAGAGAGAGCAAGGAATTGAAAATCTATTTGAAGAAATAATGACAGAAAACTTCCCTAAGCTGGTGAAGGAAATAAACATATAAGTCCAGAAAAGTACAGAGAATCCCAAACAAGGTGAACCCAAAGAAGCCAACACCAAGACACATCATAATTAAAACGCCAAAGGTTAAAAGCAAAGAAAGAATCTTAAAAGCAGCAATACATTGTGAGGGTGAAAAGGATAACTATTGCATTGTACTGTACACCTGAAACTAACAAAAAAAAAGCAGCAAGACAAAAGCAGTTAGTTATCTACAAGGGAGCTCCCATAAGACTGTTAGCTAATTTTTCAACAGAAACTTTGCAAGCCAAAAGAGATTGGCACGAAATATTCAAAGTGATGAAAAGTAATGATCTACAACCAAGATTACTCTACTCAGCAAAGCTATCATTTAAAATTGAAGGACAGGTAAAGAGCTTTTCAGACAAGAAAAAGCTAAAGAAGTTCATCACCACCAAACCAGTATTATAAGGAATCTTAGAGGTACTTCTTTAAGACAAAAGATAGATAAATAAACAAATAAACAAACTAACAAATAAATAAAATATAAATAATAAAATGGCAATAACTATATATCTATCAATAATTACTTTAAATGTAAATGGATTAAGTGCTTTAATCAAAAGACATAGGCGGGGCCAGCTGAGTGACTCAGTTGGTTAAGAATTGGCTTAAGAATTCTGAGCAACAGGGCCACCGGTTCGATTCCCGCAGAGGCCAGTGACACTGCACCCAAACTGAGCTGTCCCTGAGCTGCCAACAGGTAGCAGTATGGCTCAGCTGGTATAACAACAAAATTGCCTGTTCGATGGTGGGCTACATCCACCTGCAACTAATACTGAACTCAGCACCTTGAGCTGAGCTGCCACCTGGGATGGATAGAGCATGGGCTCTTAATAACAAGGCTGCCAGGTTCAACTCCCACATGGGATGGTGGCTACACCCACCCACAACTAAGATTGAACACAGCACCTTGAGCTTGGAGGCCACGGGCTGCCGATGGGCAGCCAGATGGCGACTGGAGCCCTCCACAACAAAGATTGAAGGACAACAACTTGCCTGTTCCCCTTCCCCAATTCCCCAACACTGTTCCCCTCCCCCAATTCCCCAATAAAATCTTAAAAAAAAAAAAAGACATAGGGTGGCTGAATGGATAAGGAAACAAGACCCTTACATATGCTGCCTAGAAGAGACTCATTTTAGATTGAAAGACACACACAGACTGAAAGTAAAGGGATGGAAGGAGATATTTCATGAAAATGGAAATGAAAAAAAAATTTTTTTAAAGCTGCAGTAACAACACTTATACCAGCCAAAATAGACTTTAGAACCAAGGCTATTAAAAGAAACAAAGAAGGACCTAGTAATCCCACTTTTTTATATTTATCTGAAGAAACCCAAAATGCTACTTCGAGGAGACATGTGCAGCCATATGTTCATTGCAGCATTGTTTACAATGGCCAAGATATGGAGGCAGCCTGAGTGTCTGTTGATGGAAGAATGGATAGAGAGGAGGTGGTATATATATATACAACGGAATATTGCTCAGCCAGGGAAGGGAATGGGTTCCTGTCATCTGTGGCAGCATAAACGGACCTGGAGGGTATTGTGCTAAGTGGAATAGAAGACAGAGAAAGTCAGATACAATGTGATTTCACTTACATGTGGAGTCTAAAGAACAAAATAAAGAAACAAAACAGAAAATGACTCACGTAGAGAGAACATTTTGATGGTTACTAGATGGGAGGGGTATTGTGGGGGGGTTAAAAAGGGGGAAGGGATTAAGAAGTACAAATTGGTTGTTACAAAGTAGTTATGAGAATAAGGAATATAGCCAATAATATCGTAATAACTATGTATGGTGTCAGATGGGTACTAGATTTATCAGGGTGATAGTTGGGAGGGAGATTCAGGGACAGGGTGATAAAGGTGAAGGGAATAAAAAGTACAAAATTGGTAGTTACATAATAGTCATGGGGATGTAAAGTAAAACATAGGGAATATAATCAATGATATGGTAATAACTATGTATAGTGTCAGGTGGATACTAGACTAGTCAGGGGGATCACTTCTTAAATTATATAAATGTCTAACCACTGTGCTGTACACCTGAAATTAATCTAAAATAATACTGAATTGTCAACTGTAATTGAAAAATTTTAAAAGGGAGGGAAAAGGTGAAGAGGAATAAGAGGTCCAAATTTCCAGGTATAAAACAAAGAAGTCATGGGGTCATAATGTACAGCATAGGGGAATATAGTCAATAATATTGTGGTAGTGTGGTATGGTGTCAGATGGTTGCTGGACTTATCATGGTGATCCCTTCTTTAGGTATATAAATGTTGAATAACTATGGTGTACACCTGAAGCTAATATAATATTAGCTGTATTTTAATAAAAATCTTAATTAAAAAACGTTCAGAGTGAAAATTTTCCAGCACGCACATAAGACACAACTGTTGTAGTTTAAAATATGTCCACAAATTTTGACACTCTTCCCTTGAAAGGTAGAACCTAATTCTCTTCCCCTTGAGTGAGGGTGGACTTAGTGACTCATTTCTAATAAAATGTGTATGGTGGAACTGATGGTGTATGACTTTCAAGACTAGATTGTTGGAATTGTAATAGATAAGCATGATATTGGGGAGGAGGGCAATAGAGAGGGAGAGGGGAATTGTTACTTTGTGAGGGTGAAAGGGATAACTATTGCACTGTTCTGTACACCTGAAACTAAAAATAAAAATAATAAAATAAAAAATAAATATTTATCTTATCACACACACACAAATATTGTGATCCCTTTCCACATATATCTAAAAAGAAATAAAATCCCACAAAGGTTTAATTAAAAAAAATTAGATTGTCAAAGGCATTACAGGTTCCTCCTTCCCCTCTAGAGTCACTCATTCTGGGGGAAGCAGGTGCCATGTCATGACACATCCAACAGTTTTTGGAGAAGCCCACATGGTAAGGAACTGGGTCCTCCTACCAACAGCCCAGCCAAACTTTCAGATTACCACATCCACAGTCAACATATTGATCACAACTACATGAAAACAGACAGACAGAACCCAGCTAGCTGAGTCACTCCCAAATTCTGACCCACAGAAATTGTGACATGGTATTTGTTGTTTTAAGCAATGAATTTTAGGAATAATTTGCTATGCAACAATACATAATTAATATAGCTATATATTGTACTATTTGATCATTAGTGGGAGTGGGGAGACAGACCAGGAAGAACTCATCATCAAGATTTTAGGGAGTGAAATTGCTCTGGCACACGACATACAACAGAGATCAGCATCCCTGACAATATATTCTGTAGCAAACCAAAAGCGCAACGCTGGGGACGATTTACTGCACACAGAAAGAAGTCTCATGAAACCAAAATTTTCTAGCTGAATAACACCAGAGAGCAGAAAACACTCATTAAAAAAATAGAAAAACATAGGTCAAGGGAAAACAGGCAATTTTCCTAAAGTTATAATATCCATTTTAGAGGCAATAGGCACACTGTGAGAAGTTATGACTGCCAGGAAGATCCAAGTGGTCCAGGCAGCAAACTTCCCTGCATGCTATCAACATTGAGGGTTCACAGATGTATCTGCAATTTCCAGGAAACAAAACTGCCTGTGAAATTTTAGTTCAGGATCAATATGTAAAACTGATTTATATTTTGTTTAAGGAAAATTGTTGGAATCTTTTCTCAAACAAATCATAAGTCCCCAAACACAGACAGAAAGTAAGTGTTGACTCATATTCAGCTACTTCTTGCAAATGATTGACTTGCCATCTGACAATTTCAGCCTTCAAAAAGAAGGTTCTTCAATGCAAAGACTGATTGAGGAAAAATCTCTAAGCTGGAGATGCCCTACAGTGTCTGCTCATCTGTTGAGCACTTTTTTTCAGCTCTTGAAAAAAAGATTCCTTTTCAGAAACAATAATAAGGATTGGTCTTTGTGGTGTCCCAGATAATTTCAGTTTGATAAAGCCCCATGCCTTAAATGACCCATGGTAATTTTTCTGAGCAAGCAAATAGATAGCTTTAGTACCAATCAGATACCCAGAAAGACTTCAGGAAGAAGCTTTATTCAAAGGTTTACTCTCCCTTCTCTACCCATCAACATATTTTTTACAAATAGCAATAGTATTGGAGTTTTATAAACTTGACTTACATATACAACTCTGACCCCGTAAGTCACTGTTATCTTCTCCCACCCAACCAGGTACCACTCTCCCCTTTGTTCCATTTCAGCCATATTGACTTTTGTTCCTAAAACAAGACAGGTTCTTTCCTACCTCAGGGCCTTTGCACTTGCTATTCTTTTTACCTGGCATATTCTGATCTCCTGGCTCTTAGAACACAGTTCAATGTTTCAATGTTCAAACCTCAGTTTAAATGTTCCAACCTCAGAGAAGCCTTCCCTGATGACTGGACGCCCCTCCCGTCCCCATCTATGTTGGTCACTTTTATGCGCCAACTTGGCCAGACTAACATCCCTGGTTATCAATGAAACACTTCTCGGTGTTGCTGGGAAGATGTTTCATAGATGTGATTAGAGTGTATGAGCAGTTTAAGTAAAAGAGTTATCTTTCATAATCTGGGTGGGTGTACTCAATCAGTTGAGCAGAGCTGAGGTTTCCCTGAAGAAAAAACTCTGCCTGTGGAAAGCAGCTTCTGCTTGTGCCCAAGAGTTCCAGCCCTCTCTTCCTGAAGGCCTGCCCTATGGGTTTCAGACTAACTTATTCAGCTCCCAAACTGCTTAAACCAATTTCTTGCAATAAATCTCTTAATATAGATATCCTACTGGTTCTCTTCTTCTGGTGGAACCCAGAATGATACACCAATTATTTCCTCAGGGCTAGGCTTTCCTAACTTGGGAAATAAAAATGCAGGATGTAATGTTGGGAAATACATCTACTAAAAATAACATTTTTTTAATCTGAAATTTAAATTTAACTGGACATTCTATATTTGATCTGGGAACCCTACTTGTCGCAATTTGAACTTACCTTGTTTATGGATTTGCTTACTTATTTACTGTATGTCCCCCATCTAGTCTGGAAGCTTCATGAGAGCAGGGACCTTGAATGTCAGGTTCATGGCTATATCCTCACTTCCTGAAAAGGTGCCTGGCACAGACTGGATATTTAATAAATATGGAGTGAATGAATAAATGAGTGAGTTTATGTAACCTACACATTCATGCTTCCTGCCTTGAGAGCCCCAAATCACTTTTCACAAATAGAAATCAGGTGTCTGTTCATGAGAGAATGGTTCAAATGATGGTGTCAGAGCATGTGGTCTTCCTATTCCTAGTTCCATTTTTCATGTTGCTACTGTGATTGCACAGGGGAGAGTTAGTGTGATTATCTGACTATTTTAAGAGGTCTTGGCTCTTATTATTTTGTAAAAATAAGCAGAAAATTGGGAAACAAAAGTGCTAATAGCAGTGATAGAGGCTTGTCTCATAAACAGTGTAGTCGTGATGTCAATGGGAATCGCCAGGCATGCCAGGCCCAGTCAGAAGCTTCCAGAACTCGGGCTGCTAGGCTGTTCAGTTATGAAAGGAGAAAAGAGAGCAATAATCCGATGCGAGTGGAATACGAAAGCTCTGTCACAAAGAGCTGGCTGAAGGTCGAATGAGGGACTTTTTCTTTTAGTGTCTGGAGGCAGAAACCGATTTTAACAAGTGAATTTATTGTTTGATTTGGGGCATTGTCCTTTTATTCTGCTTGCAATGTAACCCTCAGCTCAAGTGCTTTCTCTTTCCTGAAGACTTTCCAGATGTCTCACGGCCCCACCCCTAAAACCTGTGCTCCCAGGAGTGTGGGGTTTGCCAGCATTCGAAGCACAGGTTCTCCTTGCCTCTTGTAATTTAGCTACCTGCTTATAACTCTACCTCCTCCTCTAGATAGTAAATTCCTTGAAAACAAAGAATATTTTACACAAACACCCACCCCCACAACACGCACACAAATACCCCAAACAGAGCCCTGTGTATAGGGGGCTCAGGTCTATAGTTAATCTGGACCTGAAGTTGAAAGGCCTGGGTTTGAATCCCACCTCTGCCCTTTGAAAATTGTGTGCCTTTGACAAGACATTATATTCCTCTCTGAGACACAGTTTCTTCAGCTGTCAAATGGGCATCCAAATACATATTGAGGGGTCTTATGGAGGTCTCAGCAGAAACAGTGGTCAGAAATGTTTCTTGAGTGTCAGTTATCCCAGTTGGGAGAGAATACAAAGCTCAAGTTCATACTCAGGTAAGAATGTCTGGATTCTGGTGGGACATGCCTATCAGCCCTACTCCCACTCCCTACCAAGTGGGATTGAAAATATCTGTTCCAGAAAGAATTCTGTCCCCAGTCCCTCCCACCCTCCAGTGCCTGAAATCTCCACCATTGTGCTTCCTCCTTTGGGCCAAAGCATCCTGTCTATTGATGTAGGCTAAAATCAGTGGGCCCCCAGAGAGGCTTGCTAGGTAAAGTGGAGGTGAAGAAACAGCAATGGGCCTGGGACAAAGACTTCTGCCCCAGCTCTGCTACATACCACCTATTTGATCCTCCCCCTCTTCTGTAATTCAACCTCTCTTAGCATATTTTCCCATTCATAAACAATGCATGGTAACTACACCCACCCCCAGAGGGTTGCTAAGGCATGCTTTCCCAGTCTCAGCATTCCTGACATCCTGGTCCAATAATTCTTTATTGCAGGGTTCTGTCCTATGCATTATTGAATGTTTAGCAGCATCCCTGGCCAGTAGCACCTACCACCAATTGTGACAGCCAAAATATCTCCAAATATTCCCTGGAAGACAAAATTGTTGGTAGTCGAGAATCATAGCAGTAAGGATCAAACTCAATAATTCCTGTGTGAGTTCTTAAGTTTGAAAGCCCAATAGAAGTGTTAGTTATAATTTTTTCCCCTAATTCCAAAGAAAATTAAATTTCCATCTTTTGTGATTCCTTAGCACTTAAAAAATAGTAACAGCTAACAATAATTGAATGCTTGTTATGTAGTTAGTGGGCTCTAGTATTGTCTCTGCACATGAAAAAGATTAAGGCACTGAGTGTGTACATGGCATGTCTAAGATTATAGGAGTATATAGAAGAGGCAAGATTTGTATCCATGATGTATGACAGATGGCTCTAAATCCATGCTCTCAAGCTTTATTAGTTATCTACAACTGTGTAACAAATTACCAGAACTTTGTACATTAAAATAGCACACATCTGTTGTCTCACTGTATCTGTGAGTAAGGAATTTGGGAATGGCTTAGTGGGGTTCTCTGCAAGATTGCAATCAAGGTTTTGGCCAGGGTCTCATCTGAGTGCTCAACTGGGGAAAGATCACTTTCCAGCTCGCATGGCTGTTGGCAGGGTCTAGTTGTTGGCAGGCGGTCAGACAGAGAGCCTCAGTGCCTGGCCACCCTCAGTTCCCTGCCACCTGGGCCTCTCTGTAGGATAGCTCACAACATGACAACTTGCTTCATTAAAACCAATAAAGGAGGGAGTCTATTAGCAAATGGACATTACAATCTTCTGTAATGTAATCATGGAAGTGACACATCATCCTCTACTCTATTCTATTGATTAGAAATGAGTTGCTAGGCCAACCCACATTCAGGGAGTAGGAGGCACGTGGATGCATAAGTACCAGGAGGCAGGGATCATCAGTGCCATCCTAGAGGCAGCCCACTGTTCTGTGCTATCCCATCTCCTGCTTAGCCCACTGAATCACAAACTTGTAGGGCTGTTTCAGCTATAAGTGCCTTTTGTTTGTTTTGTTGTTGTTGTTTTGTTTTATAGATTGTCTAAATCTGCTCAGGCTGCTATAACAAAATACTGGGTGGCTTAAACAACTTACATATATTTCTCACAGCTCTGGAGGCTGGGAAGTCCAAGATCAAGGTGCCAGGTGATTCGTACTGGTGAGGGCCCTCTTGTTGGTTTGCAGATAGCTGCCTTCTTGCTGTGTCCTCACAGGGCTGTGAGGGACACAGAGAGAGTGAACTCTCTGGTGCCTCTTGTTATAAGGACAGTAATTTCATCCTGGGCACCCTACCTTCATGACCTCACTTAAATGTAATTATCTTCCAAAGGCCCTATTTCCAAATACGATGGCATTAGAGATTAGAGCTTCAACATATGAATTTTGAGGAGACAAAATTAGTCCATAACGTAGACGAAACTTTGTCAAAGAAGATGACTGTTGCTTTTCAGAGAGAGAGATAATGGTTCTTCTGGAGTAGACAACTTTTATAGACTTCTCCTGAAATTTAAACCAAGGCTTGGCACTGGTAGGTCTCAGAAACTAGGCAGAGTGAATGAAAAACATGGAAAGCAGAGAAAAAGTTCTAAGATATTGGGACACAGCACAGGTCAACTTTAATGGGAACTGGAGAGGCACTCTAAAATAAGGAAAACAGAAGTCTGCCTGCTTAGGGCACGATGACATAGGTTAAACATGCACTTTGGATTTCAGTAGACTAGACTGTTGAGTCAGTCTTTCCAAATAGCATTTTTAGGTTGCAAATGGTGATAATAATAATACTTGTCTCAAAGGGTTATTGTGAGGACTGAAGAAGGTAATTCATGAAAGCCCCTAACATCGTGTATGGCTAGACAGTGGTTAACAAAATCTGTGTTAGTTTCCTTTGTTGTTATAATAAATTACCACAAAATTAGTAGGCTTAAAACAATACAAATTTATTATTTTATAGATCTGGAAATCAAAACATTGAGATGATGGCAGGCCTGAATCCTTTCTGGAGGCTTTAGGGAAGAATTTCCATGCTTTTTCTAGCTTCTAAAGGCCGCCCTTCCTCCATCTTCCAAGCCATCAGTGTAGCATCTTCTTTCCTCTCTCACATCTGATTCCATTCTTACATCTTCTCTCTCTGATTCTGATGAAACTGCCTCTGTCTTATAAGGACCCTTGTGAATACATTGGGCTAACCAGGATAATCTCCCCATCTCAAGATCCTTAATTTAATCACATCTACAAAATTCTTTTTACCATGTAAGGTAATGTATTCACAGTTTCTGGGGATTAGAATATGGATACTAGAACATGGATATTTTTCGGGGGGGGGGCATTATTCAACCTTCAACAACCCACTCTGTTCCCAAAGTTTCATGTCTGTCTCACATGCGTTGACCCCATTAAAAGATCCCCAAAACTCTCAACATGAACTCAAGTCCAAAATCTCATCTAAGTGTCATCAACTCAAAAGTCTCAAATCTCATCACTACATCATCTAAATGAAGTATGGATGATGCTCTTAGCATGATCCACCCAGCTCACAATTCCTCTGAGCCTGCAAAACTAGCAAACAAGTGTTCTGTCCCTGGTGGGACGGAACCAGATAATAACTATAGACATTCCCATTTTAAAAAGAGAGAAAAATGAAAAGAAAGTAAAAGCCACTGATCCCAAACAATTTCTAAATCCAACTAGGCAAACTCCATTTGATTTCAAGGCCTGGCTCCCTGCTCTGTCCTAGGCCCATGGCTCTGCTCTCAAAGTCATTCTTTCTTTTTCATGAAGGGTAGCACTTGTTTGCAGTTAAATAGCTTTATCAGGCTGTTTACTGCCTGTAGAATTTCGAAAGTCTGATAGCCTATTTTTGTTGTTCTCTCTGTTACTTTTAGTCCAAGCTAGCAGTTTCTGCTGAGATAATGTTCTCAGAGGTCTTGCAGGTCTCCTGTGTATGTCACAGGAACTCATTCCATTTGATCCTCAAGCTAAATTTGGCTCATTACCTCTTTCTGTAAGTAAAGTTTTATTGGAGCATACTCACACCTGTTTGTTTGTGTATTGTTCATAGCTACTTTCATGATATAATGACAGAGTAAAGCAGCTGTAACAAAGAGTATGGCCTGCAAAGCTTAAACTATTTACTGTGGCCCTTTACAGAGGAAGCTTGCTGACTGGAACAGAATAGAAACTTCATGAGTAGTAGCTCTAAAAAATGACAGCTTTGGGTGGGCTACAAAAGGAGTGCCATGTGAAGGTAGCAGATATTTCTGGGGTTATTGTGGGAGGTATAAGGAGGAAAGTGACAAGAGGCGAGGACGAATGAAGGGGAGGTGATAGACTTCAAAAGCACACTTAATCTTCTTGGCATCTTGCTTTGGAAGCCTGCTGCTAGGGTAATTATGCAGCAAAATTACAATGAAGAGAAATAGTCAACCAAAGAACGTAAGGGAAGAGATGCAAAGCAGGCTCTACTGAGACAGAAAAGTTCCACCTAGAGTGGTGTGTGAGTCCCTTAGCTTGCAGGGACCATGTTGCCTTCTTGGCGTCCTCCCTCTGAAAAGACCCTGCTGTGCACACGTATTGGACAGCATTTGCTTAATTCTGTTGCCGTCATCAGGTTCCTAGTAAGTCTTCTCCCCTTTGCTTTTACTTAGTGGAAATGAGGACACGCTACGGGAGAGGTTTATGTGTGGGTTTGGGGCTTTCACACAGACAACTTGATTAGCCTCATTTAAAATATGATTGCTCTTTGAATCCCTGAGCATAAATCAATTTCAGGTGGCTGTGCCTGTCACAGGTCCCTGCTTGCCTGGTTACCAGTTCAAAGTGTTCTTTAGCCTAAACAAAGCAGGACAAATTAACAAGCAAAGACCCACTCAGGGTCCTAGACGTTAATAAAAACTGATATTCCCTTAAAAAGCAGCTCACTTTGGGAGTTGTAAATAGGAAGAAATAAGCCATTCAAAAGAGGCTTTGAAACCACTGACTGGAGCAGGCCTGACTATTAGAATGGAACTGGTTTGGGGTTTGGGGTTTGGGTGGAGATGGCGTGTCAAATTTTGTGGTTACTCCCTAAACACACACAAGCTATCTCAGTATCAGATTTAAATATGCTGCAACTCTCCCGGTCTCACTCCACAGATGTGGCTCTTCCACAAACAGCTGGGCCAAGAACCCAGGACAGGGCTAATAGGCTTCCCAGTGTCTGCAGGCAATGCATTCTAGTTCAGGAAATCAGACCAAATAAAAATGGTTTCAATTAAAAAGTGCCACTGGACAAGCAGGACAGCAAGTTCCCACCTCACACAGGACAGGCCCATCCCAAAGCTCCGCCTTTTACTTGTGGTGTTGACAGTGTCGCTGCCCTAGAGCCTAGAGTTTTTCAGTGGAATAAAAGTCACGTATTAAGTTGGACTGAGAGGATTTTTTTTCCCACACAGCCATCACAGGGCAGTTTGATTTGCTTATAATTTACAAAATCCAGAGGAGTAGAGGAATCTAAAGTGATTTTGATTTCAAATACTATAGAAACCAGTTATTATATGGATTATTAATGTTGAGCCTCAAATCATCACCAGGTATATTTTGAGAAACAATGCCCACACCCAAGCCATCATGCTTCAGTAAAAACTTGAAATATAGAGCTCGTTGTAGTGGTATCTCATCTTATTTGGGGAGCTGAGTTCTAAATTTTCACAAAGATGAAAATGAGATACAGTTAAAATTGCTTTTGGAAATTCCCTTCAAATGCTTACAAGCCCAGCAAGACGTTCAACTATTAGAGGCTGAAACTCAGCTTCCAGGTGCCCATCAGGTGAGGGGGTTAGAAGGAACAGATGCCCCGTTGAAATTGTTGCTCCCTTTCCTTGCCCTTTTGCTTAGGATTTCACTCTAGTCAAATCTGTAAGTTATGTAACTTGACCCCGATCAGCTCCCTGAGGACTGTTAGTAACCCCTACAAACACGAGAGTACTAGTGTGTTTTTGTAGGGAAAGTTCTTGACCACCAAGTTTTTCCACTAATCTGATAATGAAGACACTCCATTATCGCATCAACCAAAAACACTATGGGTGTCCCCTACCATTTTTTTTCTCTTTCTCTCCTAAACAGACTGACTTGGGTATTTGAATATTGGTAAGCCTTCTTTCTGATTTCCTCTTTCTCATTAGCATTTCCAAATGCAGTGCTCAAAGCTCCTTATGGGAACAATGCCCTGAAATTTCAGATACCTCCATAGGGCTGCGACCTATGCTGAGGCAGGCATTTGAGTATGGAATGGAATACACCATTTCCCAGGCACAACCTGCATTCTAGAAGTTAGAAGATCACAGGTGGATAAACAGATTTTATTGTTCAGAGTCTTTTAGTTAAAAGTGCTAGAAACCAACTCAAAATTTAAGTAAAAACGAGAGGATGTTTTGATTCATGCAAATGAAAATTTGCATATATTATTGGCCTGGGATTCTAGTGATACAAATATTCTTTCTCTTTCTCTCTTCTCTCTCTCTCTCTCTCTCTCTCTCTCTCTCTCTTCCCCTCCCTCTCCCAGTCTCAGCTGCTCTTTTCTCTATGGGTTGGGTTCATTGCCTCTTATGACCAGAGAACTCCACCATGTTTGGGGTTGGGTGAGCTGTATGCTTTATTCATGTCTTTCCATCTTTGCATCTTCAAAGGTGTCTTCTGATACCCACAGATGAATCTCAGAGAAGGATTCCAATAGGTTGTGCTGGGTCACATGCCTCCTGAGCCCAAACACTGGGGATCCCATGCCCACCTCTGTGGTCAGAAGGGAGGACTAAGGAGTTTGGCTGCCTGGCAAGGTCCATATGGAACTCTATGATGATAAGCAATGTCCCAAAAAAAGATGAGGTGAGAGTACGGGTACAGATATAAAAGAGGAAGGAATGCTGAAGGAGAACAAACAAATGTTCATCTCTGGGTCATAAGAAAAATAACATGAAAGACTGTCTCACTCCTGCCATCCTACATTCAAACAAATATCTTTTTTTTTTAAGATTTTACTGGGGAATTGGGGGATGGGAACAGCATTGGGGAATTGGGGAAGGGGAACAGACAAGTTGCTGTCCTTTTGTTCTTCAGTCTAGTTGTGGGGGACTTCGCTTCACTGGCCCAAGTTGGCACCATCATTACTCTCTTCCCGGGCGAGGCGGATCATTTGCCGGCTTCTGGACGGCTGCTCACTGCGGCTGCTGGCCGCTCACGCTGGCTGCTGGCTACACACGGTAGCCCATGGCAACCCACTGCCACAGGGGCTGCAGCCCACGCCGTCACTGGCGACTCAAGGCAGCCCAGCTCCAGGTTGAGCTGTTGTCCAGCATCTTAGCTGTGGAGGGCAGTGTCACTGGCCCTCATATGTGGGATCCGAACCGGGGCCCTCTGGCGTCCCAAGCCAGTTCTTAACCAACGCACCACTCGGCCGGCCCCCCAAACAAATATCTTAATGAACAATGTAAGTTTGCTGACTTTACCAGCATTATTTATCATATTACCTTGCAACCAGTCTATGTCATTTTAGCAACTAGCCTCAAACAGTAGTCCCTGAGCAGAAATCCACAACTTGGAGAAGGCAGGAGAGCTGTTTCTCCAACTCCAGTATCTACTCACTTCATAAGTAAGGGTTTTGCAAGTTTTCTAACTATGGCGATTTACCCTTAAAACAAAACCAGAAACCCAGTGCCACAATTGCTTGCTGGACTTGGATCCATTTCCTTTGGCAGCTCCATGTACCACCTACACTGGCCACCCCCTTCCACATTTGCAGAGCTAGCGTCTGCCAGCATCTCAGACAGAAGCCATGAGCCACAGGTCAGGCTAGTCTTTATTCTTTTCTCTTCCTCCCTCCCTGGAAGTTGGCCCCTGGCCAGCGCATCTGCATCACCTGGGGACTTGTTTGGAGTGCCAATAACTGGATACCATCCCAGACCTATTGAATCCCCCAAAGAGAGTGGAGGCAGCATTGGGCTGTGCTCTAACCAGCCCTCCAGGTGATGCTAATGGCAGTCTGCAGTTCTGCTTTTTGTGATGCTCTGTTGTCAGAATGACCTCAGGACTCTGTGCTTAGATAGTTCCTGTTTTTGCCTCCTGTTCACAAATTCTCCATTGCCTACACAATAAATTATTCACTCAGTTTAGCCACTCAAAGACCTTAGCACTCTCCTCTTCCAAACTTACTGCCTATTAATGTGTTTACTATTATGAATCTCATTTATTTTTTTGAGCATGTATAATGAGCCAAGCACTCCTCAAGGTCTCTAACATTTGTATTTCTCTATTCAGGTTACATAACAAACTAATCCTGTGACAATCCTATGGGGTGAGTAACATTACTCCCATATTATAGGTGAAAAAAACTGAAGGTTTGAGAGGTTCCGAGCTAGTAATTCATAGAGCTTGGATTTGAATTTACACCTATCGGATCACAAAGCCCTGTCTTTCTTGCTATTGTACATTGTCAGGAGAAACAGGCCCTCCCAAGATAGCACAAAGAAATGGCTGAAGGTCTTTTGTCTTTTTTTCCCTCTGTCCACATACCCAGGAGTCTTAATGTCCACACTGCTGTCTAATCTAGGTTTGTTAGGGCTGTGCAGTATTTCACAATCCCCCCAAAGAGACATCTGTTATGTCTGCCTTTTTGTGATCTTGCCCCTTCTGAAGTAACCCAGCTTTTCTGTGGTTCAGGAGTTAACTCAGTGCCACCTCTCTCTTCTCCCTCAAGGGATGGTGTGATATTGTGACTTATAATAAGAAATATATATTTGGTCTTCTGGTGTCTGGCACAGGGCTCCTAAAACCCCTGGAGTTTCCTAACTGAGGAGAGTGACAAAGGTGTCTTTTGTTATGTTACTGAGGTGACATTTGGACCAACTTTAAAGATGGGTGCTGGTTGCCAGGAGAACCAACCACGTGATTAGAGAGTTGGAAATTTCAGTCCCACTCACCCCCACCTGGGGAGGGGAGAAGGTTTAGAGAGGGGGTTCAATCACCAGTGGCCAATGATTTAATCAATCTTGCCTATGGAATATAGACTCTATAAAAGCCCAAAATGACAGAGTTCGGGTTGGTGAACATGTGGAGATTTGGGGAGAGAGTTGCACCTGGAGAGGGCATGGAAGCTCTGAATCCCTTCCCCACACTTTGCCCTATGCATCTCTTCCATCTGGCTGTTCCTAAGTTCTATTATATCCTTTAAAAATAAACAAGTGATCCAGTAAGTAACATGTTTCTCTTACTGTTCTGTGTGTTCCTTGAGCAAATTGAGCCAAAGAGGGGGTCGTTGGAACCTCTGATCTCTAGCAAGTAAGTCAGAAGAACAGCTGGACTTGCTCCTGCGCTCTGAAGTGTGTTTGTGGTGATGGTGTTGGTGCTGGGGTGGGGGGAACCTTGTAAGACTGAGCCCTTAGCTTGTGGTATCTGATGCTATCTCCAGGTAATACTGTCAGAATTGAGTTGAATTGTAGGACACCCAGCTGGTGTTAGAGAATTGCTTTTTGGTGTGGGGAAAAACATCCAGACATTGGACTTGGTCTGAGAAGCATAGATGGACATTTGTCCAAGGACAAGCCAATGTTGTTTCTTTCTGGGACGTCTACGTGATAGCTAATAGGAAGAAAGCACCTTTCCCACCAAGGTGGGTAGGGGATGGCAGGGGCCTTAGCTGATAGTAGGATGTGAATGGCACTCACAGAGCCCCTCATGGAAAGCTGCTTAGAGACAGTCTGCATACAATATGGAGGGGAAAAGTCCTGGTGGCAGTATTTGAGACCCTGGATGGAACCATACTTAAAATCTACATTCCTGAATTTTCTTTGTGCTTAAGTAAGTTTGAATTGGGTTTCATTGCTTGCAACTAAAAAAGCCAGTGTTTCTCAGCCATTTTCTTTTTCATTATCAACAACCCCCCCCCCGCCCAAGAAGACTTTTTAGACTTTTTTTTCTTTATTGCCTGATTCCCCTCACCATGAAATTTTAGTGCCACAGACATACTGTATATCTGTTTATGTGCTGAGGTCGGACAGTTACGTTCGCAAACTCATCCTAGAAAAAGTGCTACATACCTCATTGCTGAATATCCCCATGGTCACCTTCAAAGTACCTCCGTTGGGAAGCTATGAATTGACGCCAGCTACTAGTCCACCCTTCAAAGCAATTTTGGAACTCTTTTTCTGGAGTGGCCACCAGAGCTGTCGTCGTATTACCCTTGATGTCCTGAATGTCATCAAAATGTCTTCCTTTCAATATTTCCTTTTTCTTCAGGTAAAGAAAGAAGGTATTGGGGGCCAGATCAGGTGAGTGGGGAGGGTGTTCCAATACAGTTATTTGTTTACTGGCTAAAAACTTTCTCACAGACAGTGCCATGTGAGTTAGTGCATCGTCGTAATGCAAGAGCCATGAATTGTTGGCAAAAAGTTCAGGTCATCTAACCTTTTCACGCAGCCTTTTCAGCGCTTCCAAATAGTAAACTTGGTTAAGTGTTTGTCCAGCTGGTACGAATTCATAATGCATAATCCCTCTGATATCAGAAAAAGGTTACAACATCATTGCAACAAGTTCCTGAACTTAATTGTCCGACCTTGTATATGTATATATGTGCTTTATACATAGAGTAATGATTTTTTTTCTTACCCCTTCCAAGAACAAATTTTTGCCTGCTGGGGAGTGATATCATCTCTGTTGAGACTGCATGGTATTAACTAATTAAGATGGCCCTTGATGACCCTTACCTCCTGGTATCTATCCCTTTCTTCCCACAATTTATCAGAGCTGGCCTGCGTGGATGATAGAACATGGCAGAAGTGAAGGCGTGTGATTTTCAAGGCTAGATCTTAAAGACTTCATAGTGCCCACCTTGCTCCCTGCTTGGATAGCTCAGTCTGGGAGAAGCCAACCACCATGAAGTCAGGATATTCAAGACACCTTGGAGAACTGAGACGTCCTACCAATAGCCAGCACCAGCTTGTAGCCACATGAATGAGCCTTAGGAGTGGACCCTCCATCCCCTGAAGCTGAGCCTTCAGGTGACTGGAGCCCTGGGTAATATCTGACTGCAACCTCATGAGGGGTCCTGGGTCAGAACCTCCCAGCCAAGCCGCTCCACAGAAACGCCACAAATAATAAGATGTCATTGTTGTTTTAAGCCACTAAATTATGGAGTGATTTGTTATATAGCATCCTATAACTAATATATTAGTATAATATATGTCTTCTCCCTCACAAATATTATGCGTATGGAATTTACCAGTAAGGGCAGTTGGTGGGAAAGGGTAGCTTATAGTTATGGAGTGACAACCAAAGATTTAGAAAATTTGAGTTTCTACCAACATATTGCAAGATACATTGCAATAAACATTAAATAGTTTATGAAAGAACTAGTGAGAGAAATAAACCACCACAATGTGAATCCAACACACCTCTGTGTAAGGCATTGTGTGACATACTTAACGCATTAGCTCCTTAGGGTTGCTGTGGCAAAGCACCAAGCTGGGTCCCTTACAGTAACAGAAATGTATTCTCTCACAGCTCTGGAGGCCAGAAGTCTGAAATCCAGGTATTGGCAGGACCATGCTCCCTCTGAAGGTGCTAGGGGTGGATCTGGCCCTTGCCTCTCTCCCAGCCTCTGGTGTTGCGAGCAGTCCAGGGCATCTGTGGCTTGTTGATGCATCTTTCTAGTCTCTGCCTGTGTTGTCTCATGGTGTTCTGTCTGTGTATCTAACATAGTCTTTTTTCTGAGTGTGTGTCTCTGTCTCTGCTCCTCTTCTTACAAGGACATCAGGCAGATTGCATTAGAGCCACCCTTATGCCCTCATCTTAACTTGATTATTTCTACAAAGACACCATTTCTGAATAAGGTTAGTCACACAGGTACTGAGGGTTAAGACTTGAGCAGCTTTTAGTGGGTCACAGTTCACAAATAACACTTAGAGGTGGCTAAGATGAATCAGATTCATTCTTGACCATGATGACTGGACACCTGTGCGTACCTAACAATAACCCGCATTGCAAGGGCAGGCACGATCTGGGAATGCCTCTTGGACAAAGTGGCAATGTCGTTGGTCTTCAGAGGATGAGTAGAATTTTGACAGTTGGAGGGGGGAGGCATTCCAGGCTGATGAACCAAAGTGAGCAAAGGTAAGAAGGCTGGAGAGCAGAGGGACTGTGAGGAGTGGCTCAGGCTCAGCAGGAGCAAAGATTTGAAGCCTGGTTATGGAGGTACTGTTTGCTAGTCTAAGGAATCTGTGCAGATTCTTGGAACAGACACTAGCAATGCCCTGCCCATGTCCCCTCAATTCCATCACCATTTCCAGGCCTGAGGTCAGGTGAAGGTGGGGGCATGGGACCCAGCAGGCACTCCTAAGTTTCTGGCCCTCTGGAGAAGGTTGCAGGTGGAGACTCCAGCAGCAAACAGTGCAGGCAGCAGCTGGAAAATGGGGGGAGGGGCAGGAAGCGCCTGTGGGATCTGGGAGGCACGCTAGCCTCTGCTACCCTAGGAAGAGTCCCCATGTGGAGGCCCTGGCAGCCGGTGGATCTAAGGCGATGGAAATGTAGAGTGAGTTGGGCTGAAGATATGGGTTTGGGACTCCTCCAAATACAGGGGTATTAACACCTGGGTATGGGTGAGATCCCCTAGACGGAGCATGGAGCATTCAAAGAAAGGGGCCAGAATACAGGGGTTGGGAGAGATCTGAATTAAGATCAGTGTGCCTGAACTTGTTTAATTAGGCAGCTCTCATCCCTGTATAATTGTCTCCCAGAGTGAAAGCTGGTGCCTTGGGGTGTTTCAATAAAACTCACCCCCAAGTCGCCAATGTTCTTTAGGGACTGAAAAAAAGTTACACCTCCTACATGGCTGAGGTTAATTTTAATAAGGGACCTTTGAGAGACACAAGATCTTTATTCAAAAAATGTGACCAGTGTTGGTTCAGAGCTCAGGCTCTGAGGTTTGAGTCTTGAATTTGAATCTCAATGCTGCTACTTATTTAACTGAGAGACCCTGACCAAATTACTTACTTTTTTGAGCCTCAAATTCCTCATCTGTTGAAGGGGAAGAATAACAGCACCTATCTAAAAGAGCTGCTAGGAAGATATAATGAGATGCTGCATGTGAAGTGATTAGGACAACACTGTGCCCTTAGTAAGTGCTCTATAAGTGACTGTCACATTTAATCAAGTACTGTGACGAGTGGGGGTGGGATGGGGGTGTTATTTGTGGAGAGGTGACATGTTAGGGATCTCTTAAGTCATCTCCACAGTACTGAGGAGCAGGAGCTCTGGAGACAAGCTGAGTTCAAGTTCTGGCTGTGTCACCTGCTAATTCTAAGAGCTTGTGCCTCAGTTTCCTCTTCTGTAAAATGGGGATGTAGATAGTACCGATCAATCCCACGGGCGTTGTCATGTGGATTAAAGAAAGTAATGCATGTACCATTCTTAGAATGGTGAATGACATTAAATGAGTGCTCAGAAAATGTTTATTTTAATGAGCATGACTTCATTTGTCCCGCCTCCTAATCCGGCCTAACAAGGGCCAACCTCACAACATGCACAGCTCTCCATCCATTAAGTTATGATCCCAAATGCAACAGTCACTGGAAATGTCGTGCTGGGAAAACTGGAGCATGAATAAAGAAAAAATAACTCTGTGTTATTGGTTGCACCACTTCAGCTTAAATCTCTGTCTGCAGGGGCCCATCTTTATCATCAGGCAGACTTTTGAAAAATCTGCAGGGCTCTCAGTTGGGAGTCAAGCCTTGACTTGTATGTTAGAGTAATCCACATAAACTCAAGGCCCGTGAAATCCAGTCTGTGGGCAATCGCCTGCCAAAAGAGACACAGGGACACAGCCCATAGTGAGAGCTCGGGGGCTCCCACTCCACTTACTGCAGCCTCTGCGCCTCTTCCCATAGCTGGCGGCTGCTCTGGGACCTCTGACCTTTCTCAATTCTTCATTCTCAACCTTCTAATATAAATTTCACTGATACCCAGGCTTCAGGGTCTTTGAAGCCCCACTGCCCTTCTTTCCAATTTTCCAGACCCCCTCCTACAGCATAAAATGTTAGAATAGGGTTGGCAGGACTTGCTCTCAGCAGAGGGCCACGGGAGGAGGAACTGAGGGTGAAAATGAAACTCCCCTTAGCTATAGGGCTACAGCGGGGCAAGCGGAGCTGGGGGGCAGTGGGCGCTATGGTCTCAGGGTGGCACTGGACAGGTCTTCCTTAGGTGACCCATGTAGGCCAACATTTTGCGTAAGCAAAAGTGGAGGCAGGAAAATGTTGGCCTACATGGGTCACCTAAGGAAGACCCATGTAGGCCAACATTTTCCTGCCTCCACTTTTGCTAGGTGACCCATGTAGGCCAACATTTTCCTGCCTTCACTTTTGCTTACGCAGCTCCCTCTGCCTGGAATATTCTCTCCTACTCTCGCCTTGGCTAGTTACCTCTCATTCTTCAAGTCTCTGCACAAATGTCTCCTCTACAGGGAAGCCTTTGCAAATCAACTCATCAAAGTGCTCATCCCTCTCCCAATTCTTCTATCTTCAGCCACTCAAGTTTGTTTTTTGCTCTCTTTATAGCATTTGCCATAATTTGTGATCACTGAATTTGTTAATTTGCTTCATTTTTTTTCTTCCAGCCTCTATAGACCATAAGCTCCATGAAAACAGAGACCATATGCACAGAAGCATCCCCAGAGCACTTAGTAGGATTCTCAGTAAACAGTTATGAATAAATGAAGGATGGCTGTAAGTCTTCAACTCACTAGTAGCTGTGTGACCTTAGAAAAATCACTTAACCCCTGTGGGCTTTATTCCCCTTTAAAAGGAGTGGTGCATCTTGCTCTGCTTTCTGCCTGAGGTAGTAACGAGGATCAACCTGATAAAGCAACCACAAAACAACTTCAAAATGCAAAGCATTCTATTACATATAACAATATCACCTGAGCCTCAACCGCTGAAATTGTGTAAAGATTTAACCAGCACCCAAGGGCACATGCTGCTGTGTGGTAGGATGCATTTTGTCGGTGCATTCTCCCATTTTGCTTTTCCACCTTTTTCACTGGCTCCTAGCCCCTGGTAATCTGGAAGGGGAGCATCCAAAGGATTGCATAAGTAAATAAATGATGTGCTTGCTGAGGGCTACCCCTCACCTCCTGTCAGCTGGTGAGTGGCTGTCTCAATGAAGCTCACTTTCTCGTGGGTATGTGCCGTCACTTTCCCACGGCCACTGTGGCCCGCTATTATCATACAGCTCAGCTCACACTGCATTATCGTCCCGCTGGCAGCCCTAACCATCCTCCAGGGCTTTCCGGAAAGAAGGAAGGGTTTTGCCAAAGAGGCTGAACTCCTTCCCGCAAAGAAATTCAACTGAAACCCCAGCCTCATCACACTGTAGCTTTGCTCTTGTTTAGCTGACAAAATGCCCACTTTTCGTATTTGTACCTGGAGTCACAAATCAGGCACATCTGGTTGCTGAGCTCTTTTCTGCACCCTGATTACTGGGGAGTGTGTTCCTACAGCTTTGGCAGGGACTCACGGGGAGGGTGGGAACCAGGGCAGCCATCCCATGCTCTGCTCTAGCAGTTGAAGCTGATTTTGCTTCTCACATTTCTCCTCTCTCCCCCACTCATCTGTTTCCCACCCCACAAACTGCGCTCATCCAAGACATAGGGAGACATGGCTATATTCTTGATTTATTTAAAATGAACAGAAAATAAATAATCTAGATATATCCCTCATGTGTCCAGTTGAATGTATCTTGGTTTGTCCCATCCAAGGAGGTAGCATTGTCTGTATTGCCTGTAATATCCAAAGGAGAAAGATGGTGACTGACTACCACCCCTTCCAGAATGTACTAGAGCAAACCACTAGAACTCTCTGCAGTTATGTAAACCAGCTATATCTGTGCTGTCCAATATGAAACTGGGCACTTGAAATGTGGCTGGTGCAACTGAGGAGCTGAATTTTAATGTAATTTAAATCTAAATAGCCGTTTGTGGTTAATGCTCCAGTACTGGACAGTGAGGTTCTAGAGCAGTGCTTTTCAAACGTTAATGTGAACAGAAATCACCTTATTAAAGTGCAGGTTCTGAATCAGAAGGTCTGGGTGGCCTGAGACTCTGCATTTCTAACACGCTCCCAGGATTGCTGCTGCTGCTGCTCACTGCTCCATCCTTTGGGCAGTGAGGGGCTCTGATCCTCAAACTTGATTCCACATTGGGCTTCCCTGGGGGCCTTTAAAAAAAAATACTGACACGTGGGTCTCACCCTAGAGATTTTGATATAATTGGTCAGGGTGTGGTCTGGACCTGAGATATTGCAAAAGCTCCCCAGGTGATTCTAATGGACAGCCAGGGTTGAGAACTACCCACACTACAGTACAAACGGCTTAGCTAATGCCTTTTAACATAACCCATCATCCCAGAGAACAGAGCACTAGCTTTAGCAGAATCTCTGGAGGGATCTTCCTGGTACATAGCCAAGCCTTTAGGGAGCTTACACTGATTTTGCCCATACTAACTAGAAATGGGAAACACATTTTTGAGTCAACCCATTCAGAGCAGGTGTGGCTCTGGAGAGCCAGGTGGGGAGGGCAGTGCAGAGCTGGAGTTCTGTGACAATCACCCCAGGGGGACATGCAGCCTCTATGTACCTGCTTTTCTCTGGCACCCAACTGGGATTCTATGTCACTCCAAGGCCCCACAGGTGCTGGCCTGCCTTACTCCTCTTGCTAGAGTCTGAAGGCCATAGGGACCAAGATGACAGGTTCTGGAGTCAAACTATCTGGATCTGAATTCTAGTCCTGTTGCTCATTAGCTTTGTGACTTGTACAAGTCACCTAAACTACCTGGGTCTTGATTTTATCATCTATAAAAAGGGGATAATTATAGTGCCTTTCTCCCAGAGTCGTGTGAAGATTGGACTGGTTCCCAGCACGTTGTGGGCAGTTCTAAGTGTCAGCTGTTGTTCTAAGTCCATCACATCTCTGTCTTCTGCTCTGTATTTGAATCTCACTGACCCCCCACCCTTGAATTCCTTAAGCTCACCACGCTCCCATTCACTCCAGGGCCTTTGCACGTGCTTGTATTTCCTGCATGGACTATGTCCCTTCTCTTTAGGCCTAGTTAATGCCTTCTGGTCAGCCCGATGTCACTTCCCTGTGAAGCCTTTTGTCCCTTGTTCTTCTCAGCCCCGCGATAAGTACTTGGTATGGTTCATTCATTCAACAAACATTGTCTGTTCTCGGTTCTGTACTGTTCTCAGCTCTGAAAATACTGCAGACAACAAAAAAGACTAAAAAAAAAGAAAAAAGAAAAATCCTTTTCTCACAAAGCTTACATTTTGGGATAGTCTGACCATAAAGAAGGAAATAAGAAAAAAAAGAGAAGGGATGCAGGTGGCCTTGGAGTTCCTCCATGAGGAGTGGTGATTGTGAGACAACGTGGAAGAGGTAATAGATACCTGAGGGAAAAGCACTGCAGGCAAAGGGAACAGCAAGTGCAAAGCAAAGCTGCAAGGTCACACTAGAGAATCATTAGGTTGATCCTAACACCCAACCTAAACTATATCCTCCGTGGCGGGGACGGGGCTCACACCTTCTGTCCTCAGTGCCTGCCTGGAGGCACTTGCTCCACATGTGTTGAATGAATGCACTTCCAGGATATTCTAGAATTTTCGGAGCACGTATGTTGGGAGACAGGGGAGGAGAAGTGGTTATGTATTCACTGAAAAACCTGCTGCCGCTCTCCCTCCCTCCCACCTGTTGAAAATAACTGCAGGGAGAAAAATCTCTTGAAATGGAGTACTATTTTTTTTCTCTTACATTTCCTTTAAATGATCTCCCTTCTACCCAGCCAGAGGCATCTATCACTCTGGAGGGGATTAGGGTTGTACAGCAGGAATACAGAGAGAGGAAAAGAGCAGATGTTCAGATTTTAACTCCCAAAATAGGCACTTGAAGCCCATTTTCGAGAATTCAACAGCCATGAGAGGCAATGCTTCTGATGTACAGAACTGGTGTCTGTGAAAGGAGAACATGTAAGAGCTTTCTAGAAATGTTTCTTTTCTTCCTCCAAATCAAAAGGCAGAGCTGTGAAGGAAGATGGCATAAATTTATCTACAAGAAATACTAGATTCAAACGTGAGCAGACGCGGTGGAAGACCCAGGCTGGCCGGCAGGGAGGAGGGATGGAGGAGCGGGGGCAGGTGGGCCCATGGGAGCAGGGCGTTCAGCTTCCAGAGGTGGCCTGGCCCATCGTGTCAATCAGAGTGCCTGCAGAGTAGAGCATTCAGCCAAAGACTTTGGGGAAGAGACTATCAACAAAGGTGGGGGCAGGGTGAAGGGAATTGCGGGGGAGGTGGAAAAGCCCTGAGACTAGCAGCCCCTGGAAGCTCTGATATTCCTCAGCCAGAGAGACCAGTGCTTCCAGCCCCAGGGAGGGCTGGCCCCCAGGAGGAATGGCGGAAGGCACTGCTACTGCCCCAGAGCTGGTGTGGAGGTAGGGCAGGAATAACCCACCTCTCTCTCCTCCCACCCTCTGCACCCCTGCTGGTGCCTCTGCTTGGCCTAAGCATTTATTATCTAGCAGGTGTTTTGGGGTGCCATGTACTATACTCCCCAGGCCCTCTGCTGAATTCAGCCACAGCCGCAGTGAAATTCCTCATAAGCTCACTCACATTGATGGCATCCCACCTCCACTGTACCCACTTTATGCTTAGAGTCTTCCCCTTCTCTGGCTGAAGGGGAACCCTGTCAGCCAGAGCATAAGTGAAGCCCAGGACGGTGGGGGCAATCAGAGCAGCTCACGGACAAATGTCTCCCAACAGACAGTGCCCGAGGCACACCTTGAACCCCTCTCAGAGGTCCTAGGAGAATCTTTGGCTTTGACAACACACCCTTATATTAACTTTCCCTCCTTCCTTACTCCAGAGTCCTGAGACCAGCTATGCCACAGGTTGTTTCTCTGGAGGAGACCCTGAGATAGAAATTGGAGTGTACGATGTTTATTAGGCAATATATGTGAAAGGAAAGGGAGGGAGCAGGCTTGGGCAGAGGGATAAACCAAGACATGATGTAGGATCCACAAAGCCTTGGGCACCCCAGCAGGGAGTTTGCAGCAAGTCCTGGATAACCCCTCTGGGACTGAATGTCCACCCTACCTCGCTCAGTCTCGGTGTGGGCAACATGAGAATGCTAGCAGCCTGGGAAGGGTGGGCATAACCTTGGGCAACACAGCAGCTCTCTCTCTGCAGCCGGAGCAGTTGTCCTTCCTTGAATGGGCATCTTCATATTCATTATAACTTTCAAGAAACCAGCAGTGCTCGAGTCCTGACTTGAGGAAGCCCAGAGCAGGTGAGGCACTGCTGGCTGCAGTCAGACTTCCAAGGCCCTGAGCAGTGGGAAGTGCAGAGAACAGCCCTGTGCCCCGGCCTGCAGGGCATTCAACAGGAACCCGAACAAGCCATCTCTAAAAGGGAGAAAATGGGAGAC
>NW_017731508.1:318944-456052 GCF_001890085.2 Hipposideros armiger | reverse complement strand
TCAAGGCCTGGTCGATAGTGATAGGATATCTCCAAGGCGGAAAGGCAGATGCGGTTTGCCCTGCCCTTCGGGCTCTGGGCCCCAGCAGCCCTGGGGTTGGGAGACCAGCATGTCCATCCAACAAGCACGGCTCTCCACCAGTGCTGGGAGCCCAGAGAAGTCCTGTGAGCCCAAGGTTCCCCTCTCTTGGACTGAGCTCTCCCACTCAAACATTGCCTACCTTTGTCTCCGGCAAAGCTGTGTGGACACTCAGTGGACCCTGCAAGGCACAGTTCTCCTGCCTTCCCTCAGGAAGAACTAAACAGAGCCTGCTGATAACCCCTTTAAAGTGCCACCTGAGCTGAGGGTCTTAAAATTGACCTTCATTTGGGAACTGCCCAATTTACATCTTTTACAACATTACGCTGAAGAAAACATCACTTAGTGAGTGCCTGCTATAATTTCTGGCACCACCCTTTGCATTTATCATATTTACATCATTTAACAGAGGAGGAAAATATGACTCAGAGAAGTTAAGTAACCTACCCAACGTCACACAGCCAAAAAAACAACAAAGCCAGGATTAAGAGACATCCTGACTGACTTCAAATTCCATGTAGTTGGCATTAAACGGCACTGCCTCTGTCAGTTCTCTGCCTGCGTATCCCCCCATCATGTGCCCTGAGGTGATGCAGTACACTGGGCTGGTGACTTTTTTGCCCTTCATTCAGGATGACCAGTCAGGCCAGGAGCCCAGGCTGGACCTGGCTGCTTCGTGTGCACTATCTGCCTGTCTTTAATTGCTCTGCAACAACCCCTGCCTTCTTCATCATCACTTTTCCTTCTCTTGCCTCTTTTAATACCTTTCCACATCCTTTATGATGAGCCATTGTACAGAGGGTGATTTACAGCCTCCACTCTCCTCTGCCTAGGGTTTAACAAAAAAAAAAAGAAGAATTAAATCAAACAGAGCGCTCCAGGAACATGTCTCTGACTGCAGCCCCTCTCTTTTACCCAGTGATGCGTCCTATTGTCTTCTAGCAGGCTCGTGATGGGCAACTTAATCTGCTATAAAAGCCGCTCTGGAACCTTCCCAGGCTAGCTGTCTTGGCCAGTGGCTGTTTGCTGAATTAGTCTGTGTGGCAGCACCCGTCCTGAGATTGGTGAGGCTCCTGGGAGGAAGGGCTTTATTCCAGCTGGGGTCACAAGCTCAAATGCTGACAGGAGCCAGAGAAGTAACGAGGTGACTGGAGCCTGTGGGTGGGGACTTTGGTCACCTGTCTAAAGGGCCAGCCCCAGCTTAGCCCTTAGATTGTTGGCTTGGAGGAATTTGGGCCCAGATCTTCCAATTTCTTGACACAACCCAGGAATGCAGCATTTCATGTATCATCTTTCCCTTTTAGAAATGCCAGCATCTATTTCTAAACATTTTTTTAAACATCAGGCAGGCCAAATAAAACATGTCGGCTAGCAGCTTTGGTCCCACAGTGAAATTCATCCTAAGAGAGACGCAGAGCCTCCCCCTGTGTCCTTCCTCGCCCCAGAGATTTCCTACAGCTCCCTCAGCATGGATAAGAAAATAATAAATTGGTCACTTCAGTCCACAATTAGCAGCCTCTGCACATTCCTTCCTCTCCCGGCTGGAATTAAAAACAAACAAACAGGAAAATCCTGCCTTGTTTTCATTTGGATCAAACCAGCAACCTTACCACCTATTTGAGGCGTTCTGGGTCTTGAGTTCTGCAGACACACGCATGCCCCAGCCTGAGACTGAGCTCCTTTTACATGTGGTTCTCAAGTGCCAAACCGCAGCCACCACAGGCCACAATACTTCCCCAGCAGGCCTGCCAGAAAGGGGGCCCCGTGCATGGGCAAAGCCAGGTTTTGAAACCAGTGAAAGTGAGTTTGGGGCCATGGCTGGGCTGAGAGAGTGTGTTGTCATGGTAACTTGCAACTTCCAGAATCATCTTCATCCTTTGGAGACCTCCTCTATGGGGCTCAAGAGTTTCCTTTCATAGTCTGTCCTCTAGTATCTTGTCAATATCACAGCCACATAGTCCCTTAAAGTCCTGAAAGGGAGCCATTCTTGATAGGCAGTATAGAGTGTGAACACTGGAGCCAAACTGCCTGGGTTTGTATGGCAGCCCTCCACTTGGTATCTGAGTGAGCTTGGGCACGACACTGAACCCCTCTGTGTTCTCTGTGTTTCAGCTTCCTTATCTGTAAAACAGAGCTAATAGTTTAACTGACCTTGAAGGTGTGGATTAAATTAGTAAGTACTCTGTGTTAGGCATAATAATAATAATGATAATAATAAAAATTTTGGAGAATCTGCTCTGAGAGACGGAGGGGCATCAATCTTTGGATCGCTCATAAGATACAGATGAGCTTTCTCCAGAATGTCAGACTCATCCTACCTTTCATCACATTCTCTCCCCTTTATCTCCTCTATTGAAATTCTACCTAACTTTCAAAACCCATCTCCAGTACCACTTTGTACTCCACACCAGATACAATTGTCTGCACCCTCCTTTCAACTCACATTCGACTTTATTGGCACACACAATAGAGCGCTTATCACAGTTGGTCTTAGAGAATGGCTCTGTGTGGATAGGTCTCATCTCCCTGGAGAAGGTGGGCTCATCTTATTCTTTATACCCACCTTGTGTTCAGTGTAATAGGTGTTATCTCAATACGTGCTAAAGACATGTTAAGTGAATAAATGAATTAGATTCCCTGAAGTAACCAGGGAGATGCAGCAAGAGTAAGGCTGAGGTCTGAGAGCTAAGAGCTCTCAGATTAGATTTAGGCTCAGCCAAGGAAATTTCAGGAGCTATCAGCTATAATAAAAACAATAATAATAACAACAATGGTGGCATTTATGGAGTGCCTGCTCTATGCCAAACACTATTCTAAGCTACGCACATAGAACATTTTCTTGACCGTTCACAACTGTCTTGTGACACCTGTTTTACTTTTATCATCTGACTATTCTAGGTGAGCTTGTGGTGACTGGAATAATGTGCCTCAAGACCTACAACTGCTCAATGGCAGAGCAGGGATTTGAACCACAGAAGTTCTTGGTTCCCACAGAAGTAGACCCTGAAACAAATAGGGCAAGTAGTTCATTTGGGAATGGGAAAGTGAAACAGAAGGGAGGGAAGCCAGTGGAGTGCACCAGTGAGCATGTTAGCTGTGTGGGCAACAGCGGGGTCAGTCCTGCCAGCGAGAAAGCTGGGGTGTATAGCTACGAATTCCCATTCATCTTGGTTGGGGTTGCTCTTGGGGCATGGACCACCCCCCAACCCCCACAGCATGTCCAGCTGGCCTGTGCATGGGCTGAGCATACTCTTTGGCCAGAGGCATCCCCAGGTAGGTGTCTGCACACAGCAGTGGTGAGTGCCAAGGGCATGGGGCTGGGGGCTGACATCATCTTCGACACCAGGACAGGCTAATTCTAAAATCACTCCTCTTGCCACCAGTCTGCCATCTGGTTTTGCTCATGCAAAGTCTCAGAAAGCCCACACTTTCGTATCCTCTGGTGTGGGCAGCAGACGCCTTCAACTAGGGGCTTTTCAGCCAGTTTTGAGTATTCCCATGATATCACACACACACACACACACACACACACACACACACACACACACACTAAACATAAATCCATAGGAGGAACGAAGCCCATTTTGGAGGAAATAAGGAAGGGTTAAAGAACCTTGCTGAGGGCCGGCCGAGTGGCACGTTGGTTAAGAACTGGCTTGGGATGCCAGAGGGCCCCGGTTCGGATCCCACATATGAGGGCCAGTGACATTGCCCTCCACAGCTAAGATGCTGAACAACAGCTCAACCTGGAGTCGCTGTGAGTCGCTGGCGACGGCGTAGGCTGTAGCCCCTGTGGCAGTGGGTTGCCATGGGCTACCGTGTGTAGCCAGCAGCCAGCGTGAGTGGTCAGCAGCCTCCGTGAGCGGCCGTCCAGAAGCCGGCGACTGATCTGCCTCACCAGGGAAGAGCGCAATGATGGTGCCAACTTGGGCCAGTGAAGCAGCATCCTCCACAACTAGACTGAAGAACAAAAGGACAGTAACTTATCTGTTCCCCTTCCCCCAATTCTCCAGCTCTGTTCCCATCCCCCCAATTCCCCAATTAAAAAAAAAATCTTAAAAAAAAAAAGAACCTTGCTGAGGCCAGCCGAGTGGCTCAGTTGGTTAAGAGCTCACTCAAAAGTGTGAGCTCTGAGTAACAGGGTCGCCGGTTTGATTCACAGCCCAAGATGAGCTGCCTCTGAACTGCCAACAGGTGGCAGGATGGCTCAGCTAAAAAAAGAAAGAACCTTGCTGAGGGTCACATGGGTGGCTCATGACCAAGCAGGAGCCAGATACAGGCCTTCACATCCACAGAGTCAGAAATGAGGCTTATTTGTTTGTTGAGTTATTTATTTAGAAAATCTTGGCCTGTTGACCAGCTTGAAGAATATTAGAAATGAACTCTCATGTGTGAAATTGGTGAAATCCAGGACACAGATTGGCTGAATACTTTGAGTGGTGTGGCACAGTACAGTTAGCTACTTCCTTAGCATTATTTTAGCAGGTGGCCACATGGGAACAGAGCACCATGAGCTAAGAAGCACTGGGCCCCCGTCATCCCCTCCCGCCCTCCCACATAGCCCTCGGCAGGCAGCAGGGGCCAGAGTGAAGAATGCCTGGGAAACGTACGGGCTGGGTCCAGTCCTGTTTGGCTAGGTGTGAGGCCCCTGAACCGCTCTGAGCCTTGATTTTCTCACTAATCAAATGACTGGAAACAATAGTGCCTCCCTGTTAGGGTTGCAGTGGGCATTATGTAGTCTGTGCATACAGCAGCTAGCCTGGTGCCCAGCTGCAAATGGACCAGAGATAACCTGGTGAAGGGACAACTCCTGGGTCCTTCAGCAGCATCTAGGCACCTTTCAGACATACTGCAGGTTTAGTTCTAGACCACCACAATAAATCGAGCACCACAAGAAACAAGTCTTATTCTTTTAGCTGGTCTTGCCTTCAGTTTGTAAGAAATGCAACATCTGTGAAGTGTCATCAAACAAGGTGTGCCTGTAAGTAGACAGCCACTGAGAAAAGTGAGGCGCTAAGGTTTTGCCAGGCCTGCCCACCTCTGCTTCTAAGTTTTAAAGAAACGGACTCTACCGCACATAAAAAGGTTTGTTCATGGGAGCATTTAATGCTTTTGCTTAGTGAATTTCTTAGGGTGCAGTGTACAGACTTCCCTGAATTCTTATACTCTATTCATGAAAACATGTAGCATGTTGTGTCTAAGAGAGTTAAGCCTATCCATATATTGTGAACAACTTTCATTTCACCAATGAGAACACACTTCTAATATTCATGAGGTTGGTCACAGGTCAACATTCACACACACATGCACATGCACACACATATATGTGCACAGACACATGCACACACACATACATGTGCGCACACATGTGCATACACACTCATTTCTGACATTAGGGGTGCTAATTGTAAAGCTCTGGTTGTTACTCAGGATGGGAAACACAAAGCCCTGCAGCTGCCCCCTCTAGAATGAGCCTTTCTGGCTCCCCTGGGACCATGCATTCTTGATTGGGTTGCTCTCACAACATCACTGGGTTATAGACTCAGCACTCATAATATCACAAAAAATATGCTTAAGAACTTTAAAGGCATCATAACCTGAAATATTTTGGGCTGTTGGAAAAGTCACGACGCATTTTTGCAATGAAAAACAGAAAAAATACGCCATGACTTTTCTGACAACCCAATAGTTATCGTCAGTAGCTGATAGTTCTTAGTGTTCACCCTGGGACAGGACCCTCCCACATCATCACCTCTATCCGACCTTGTGGCCCCCTCTGACTCTCCAGCATGATCTGCTTTCAAGAGGAAAAGACCAAGTCGGTGGAAACCTGAAAGATTGTATAACCTCCACCCGATGAGCACCTGCAAAGCCTAAGATCAAGGGGGTTTGTGTTTCCTAAGCAGCATGATTAGGGATAAGGAGGAATGGTGGGTGCTGTAAAAAGCTACCAAGTTCCCTCCTAAGGAATGAGGCACAGAGGGGGCCAGCCACTGGGAGAGCTGTGCAGACAGCCCTCAGCGGTCCGTGCCCTGCTGGGATGCCTCCTTACCACAGCCAACCCCTTTCAATGGGGACTGCATCCAAGGACTGGTTGACATGGGGGTGTGAATTCCTGCTCCCTGCACCTCAGCTCCAGCTCCGATGACTCTGAAAGGTGCTCCTAGCAGAAAACTCCCTGCGAGCTGGCTGAGGCCTTCCTTGGGGCTGCATCACACCTCAGCTCAATCCACTTCCTTCCCTTTCTCCCCCAGATGTTGATCCCGCGAGAACTTCTGCTCACCAATACCCATCCCAGAATTGACTTCTGGAAGAACCCAACATGCAAAAGAATACAGAAAAATGGAGCTGCAGCACATTTATGTTATTCAGAATTCAGATCTGGGGCTCATGGGATCAGGGGTCCTGATGGTCTGAGTGTCAATGCCAGAGAAACTCTTCAAGCCAGACCCCAAAGATCTGCACATAGAGGGTGGGATGTCCACATCCTGTTCACAAACTTCCTCCAGTTGGTAGCTAGAAGGGTGCCAGATTCAAACCTCAGGGCAACTTGCCCTGGAATCTCTCCCTTCCCTGACTTCTCTTCAAATGTCTTTCAAGAAACCAAGTGCCGGAAACAGGGCTTTGATTGCAAATGGCTTCTGAGGCGCTCAGAGGAAAGCAGGGCATTGCAGAGCCTCACAGATTACTGGTTCAAGCCTGTTACTATCAGATGAGGGACCCAGGGTTCGACGGGGTAGAGACAAGTTCAAAGTCTAAATGACTTAGTGATGGAGTTGGGACAGAACCCCAGATCTCTCAGCTCTGTCCTAGATATTCTGATTTACACATCTCCCCATTGTAAGGAAGGCACAAAGTTCGGGGAGGAAATGAGGGTGGAGTAGAGCAAAGACTTTTATTCAGAAAGCCCGCTGGCTTGAGGCAGAAGCCTCCTCAGTAATAACAATGGCCCACCTTTACTGAGCACTAATTACAAGACAGGGAGACAGGAGCACATTCGCTCGTTTAAACGTTAATCGCATTGGATTCTCACAACAACCCCATAATGGTGGGCATTGCTTCTATATCTGTACTGTAGAAGAAAGATCAGATTCAGAGAGGTGAAGGCATTTGCTCAGGGACACCCAGCCAGCAATGTCAGATCAAGTTCCCTTTGGAGTTCCCTCTCTTGCCCGGTGTAACTTACTGTCCCTTGGTCTCTTTTTCTAGTCCCTCTGGAGACTTTAATTTCTTTCCTTGGTCTTTTACTCCTTCTCTCCCTTTCAAAACTACAAGAGGGGGACAGTTATCCGGTAAATGCTTAGGACTGTGGGAGAAACTTGAGATCAGAAGGTCCTGTGTTCAAATTCTGACTGCCACTTGCTAGCTCTGTCCCCTGTAGGAACCTCCAGGTCCTCATTGCCAAATGATAAGCAGAAAACCTGTGATTACAAATCCTTCTATCCTGCCAGAGCAAAATGCTTGGCCCCTAATTAGAGAACTTTCAGGTCCTTCTGTTCCAGTAAGTCCAGTAAGTCAAGGAGTTAGAAATAAGGGCTGATAATTACTGCAGCAAGAGGAAAAGTGAAGAAGGGGGCAGGTGGTTGATACTCAAAATATTCAACCTACAAATGGCCCTTGGCCTTGGTGCTTTGCTTCCCCATCTGTACTGTGGGAATGAAGATAACAGAACCTGCCTCCTAGGGTTGTTCCGAAGCTTGAATGAAAATAGTACATGAAAGTACCAGTGCCTGGTACATCACAAATGATCAATGAATGGTACTACTATTATCATCATCCCACAGCCAGTGGCTTACGAGAACTGAGTCACTCTTGGACCATGCTAAGAAACAGAAACACAAGCTGTCACCTGGAGAAGAACCTAGATTAGTGGTTCTCAAACTTCAGTGTGCACGAGAATCAATTGGAGGCAGAATGGCTTCACAGGTGTAGTCCTGTACAGTCAGTTGCACAGGACCTCATGCCCAGAAGATTCCATGTTGGGTTCAATGCTGTGCTGTCAACATCTTGAAATTCTTAATAATTTCTGTATAGGGGCCCTGTGTTTTCATTTAGCACTGGGCCTTATAAACTATGTAGCCAGTCTTATCTGGAAATTTTACTAAAACACAGATAACTGGACCAATTCAGAGCTTCTGATTCAGTACCTTCAGAAGATGGGCCCCTCAAATGTGTATTTCTGACACATTCCTAGGTCATGCTGGTGCTACTGGTTGATGGAAGTACTTTTTTTGGACAACCAGCGATTGAGAACCACTAATTTTGAGAACCCTGGATTGAGACAGTGGCTGTGAACCTTATTTGTGCATTAGAGTCACCGGGAAAGTGCCTGGGCCCCTCCTTCACCCAACTGAATGGAGTTGCTACAAGTACAGTCCTGGCTTCAGTATATTTTAAAAGCTCACTGGGTAATTCTAATGTACAATTGGGACCGAGAACCCCACTGGGTTAGAGCAGAGAATCATGACTCTCTCAGGAAAAGGAACCCCTGTAGGCATTAGTTATCCCCAAAAACACCCAGGCGCCATCCTACACCCAAAGCTGTGGGGAACCTCTAGAGAAAGGTCAAGGAGGCTGTATGTTCAACAAGCACCTCACATGATTCTTATCCTGGGAGAACAAAAAAATAACTTTGGAATGGCATTTCTTAATCTTTAATGTGCACGGGAAACACCTGGGATCTTGTTAGGAAGTAGATTCTGATTTAGGAGGTCTGGGTGGGGCCCGAGAACTTACACTTCTCCCTTGCTCCCTGGGAACGTGGATGCTGCTAGTCCGAGGACCACACTTTGAGTAGCCCGGGTCTAGGCTAGAGAAACAAGAAGGTAATGGGGTGGCTAAAATTTCGGCAAAGCAATCTCTAGTCGTCTAGCCCAAGAAGAAGTTGGAAAAGAGACAGTATGGCTCAGCCTCTGCTGGTACATGGAGTACTCATTTCACTCTGTGAAGCTATATGTTAGAGACCCTTTCAAAGTGGGGTCTGAAAAGCTCCTTCAGGAAGCTCCGCTCATTCTACTGATGAGGACCTCAGCACCTGTCTAGAGTTTAATAGGCGGATACTCACTCCCGCAGAGGAGTTCTTTTGCTTGGCCCATCAAAACCTGGGGCCAGACACATGCCTTCTGTTCCTGGTTCTGTCATTTGCTGGTTGTGAGACCCTGAATGAGGTGAGCTCTCCTCTTTAAGCCTCAGTCTTCTCAGTGGTAAGATTGGCGTATGCCCGTTAGTCTATTTTATGGCTTGTTCTGGACATCAGAACATGAAAGGCCTTTTGATAGCAAAACTCCACACCAAGTATTGTCCCCGTTATTTCTGCATAGTGACAGGTTCTACTCAACCTTTTCCCAACTTCCCACATCTTCCAGGCAAAAGAGACGGTGACGCGGCATGCCTCCTGCCTTGGAGTTCTTCTCCTCAGTCAACCCCCTTTTTGTTCTCAGGAACTTATCAGCTGGCTGGACTGAAAATACAGACAGGGAAGAGCAGTAAAGGTACATGGTAAGCAAGTGATACAGATACTCAGCTCTTTGAGAGCACTCTCCAGAATGTGGAAACCAAGAAGGCTTTCCCCAGGAATAGGTGGAAAGGAGAGTGTCCAGGTAAAAGAGTATGAGCACTGTGAACAGGTGAGCTGTATTTCAGGGTCAATGAGGATGCAGGCTGATGTGATGTGATGTTTGAACAGATCATTTTAGGGTCTCTTAGAGCGGCAAGGCCCTTAAACTAGCCCATTCCTCTAAGAAAATGGAGGCTTTGAATGAAGAATTTTGTCAATTAAGCATCTTTCAGCTACAGGTAACAAATACAACAGTCCCAATGAAGCCTGAAACATTGCCTAAGGTGGAGATGATTTTTGGGCCATTGAAATTTCAAGTGTCAGGCCTACCTGTAGTCAGAATAGTTGCCAGCAAACCAGCTTTACCAGAGCACTGTCATAAATTAATCTTTCATTTCCACCATTGAGTCTGTAGCACACCTAATCACGACCACTAATTGCTAAGGGAAGCTTCCCCTTTCTCTTTTTATGTTTCCATATTAGCCTATTTAGTATGCTTTGTGTCTGTTTATTTTATAGCCGGAAATACTTTTAACAGCCCAGCAAATTGAAAAGGGACTTCACTACCATCTGACTTTACCAGAGTTTTATAACCATTCAATTAATGGTATCAGTAATCTTCCTTCATAATTAGGCGGTTAGTAGCTTTGTCAGGCACTGCTGTTAACTAAATTAGTTCTTAGTATCCACATAATCATATTTTGGGGGGCTACAAATGGGAAATGTGTGGGCTTGGGAGCGGCCAGGATGGAGAGCCAAGATTAGCCGGCTATAAATACCGCCTGCAAATATATGGTTTATTATGGTGATAACGGGCATTTGTAGCTCACATAAATCTGAGCATTCCTGCTGACAGAAGAGAAATGGTTGTTCTTGGTTGCTAGGAAATAGAGTCAGTTCCTGGGTCTCACATGCTTCATTGCCTTCTCTCCGCAGCTGATGGATACTCACGTAGAAGATCACAGCTCTCAGCCACCCCAGAGCGAAGGTGGGGAGCCTGGAACCCAGGCCCCCTGTGTGCACCCCAAGTGGGTCTGCCCCACACGAGATGATGCCAGTGAGTGAGAGCTGTGTGTAAACTGCAAGCAGAGGGTGGAGCTAGAATGTGCAGCAACGATGATCTGAAGGCTGATTTCTAATGCCTGAAAGCAATCACAGTCTCATACACCCAAGAATTTCTGCCAACTGTCATACTTTGAAAGGAGACAGATTGTTGAAGTGTATGAGAAATTGGCAACTGGTTACATATAACCCAAGTGGTTCTATTTCTATATCCACAGCAATTAAATCCCCCAAATGTATTTCAGTATTTAACAAAAACTTAAGCTCCTTTAAAAATGCATAAATGTTCCCTGTTAGAGATAGTTCAACAATCCAAATATTTCCCATCATTTGAACGAAACTTTAGTAAATTATCCAACTAGATTTCTGACACTCTCCCGAATGTCCAGAGAGTAGATGACAAACACTGACTAACCTTGTATTTCCATTTTTAGAATCTGCGTAACTGCCAGCTTTCCAACACTTCTGCATTCTGACAAAACCTGAAATTTGACTGGGTTGTAAGTTCTTGAGATGTCAAGAGAGGCCATCACTAAAAGTTTGAAAAACAGGGTCTTGGGGTGACAGGGAAAAGCATATGAAGTAGAGTGATGGTTTAACTAACTTTCATCAGGAATCAGTATTGCCCACGAAGTGGGCAGTATTGCTGCCCACTACCAACTGTGAGGATCCTAGTGACTTGCTCAACCTCTCTGATTCTGCTTCTTCCCATGTAAAATGGGAATAATAATATTTCTTCATAGAATTGTCATGAGGGTGAAAGGATATAAGGGCAGGGCAGGTCTGCAGTAAACGTAAGCCAGCATTTTTTCCTTCTTTTCTTTCCCAGACTCCACCCCTTTCCATTCAGTTTAGCAACTCCAAATTCTGCAGAAGACCCCAAAATAAGGCTCGGTGCTCAAAGAGCTTTCAGTCTACTGGACTTTTTACTTCCCCGAAAGTATTGTAGTTGGAGAAGGTGAGGTCCTCCTTTAAATCTGTTTAGGAGTCTTTGAACCTTGTCGAGTGAGCCTCTCTAAAATTTCCTTTGAAAGGCAACATATGATGAGACTATAGTAAGTATAAAAGCTGAAACTGATTCAGTGGTTGAACGGACTTAAAGTGATTTAAATTGTGAGCAGTTTGCTAGTATTTACCCAGCCCTAGCAAAATATGAATATTATTACTGGTGGACACAACCTTTTCCATCACTAGAAGGGTATTGCCTAATAGTTAGGAAAAATCACCCTCCCATTTTTATGACAACAAAACATACTGCTCATTTGTAAGACTGAGGACGTCAGGGAGGGACAGGGAGGGTGGGATAGGCTGGGGGTAGCCTGGAGATGTGGGTGGGAACCACTGGGTAGAGGGCTTTGTAAATCACTGAAGGGGGTTAGACGTTATCCTAGGAGTGATGGGGAAGTGTTAAGGAGTGTGAGCTGGCTGATTCACAAGGACAGAATACGTGAGAAAGTGGCAGAGTAAAATGCAAGGACTAAGGTGGATGAGGAGTTCATTCTGAAGACTGTGCAGGGAGGAAATGTGCTGGAGGCGTCTTTTATAAGGGCCTTCTGCGTGGGATAGGGTGGCAGCTGGAGGCACCCCAGCAAGAGCAGACAGCTTAGGACTGGGAGTGAATAGCCTGTAAAACCCTGACGGGCACTCAGCTGTGACAAACTGGACTGAGGAATGAGGCTATATACGTGTAATTTATGTACCTATTTGAACCCTGGGCTTGCAAATAAATTTAGCTCCTGGCCAACAGCCTGAGCACGTGTGTCAGGCTGGAGGCCTGCCACGGAGGACAATCAGAGTGGAAATTGAGAACAGATGACATCCTGTGCAGTTGCTCTTTGGAGAAAAATCACCACCCACCATCCACTCTCCCACTCAGAACCCGCCCCACTCAGCCCTGGGGAGCTGATATGAGACAAGGGCTCTTGGGACAGAGCTTAGTCTCCCCTCCCAAGTTACTGTGTTTTTTTCCAAGGTCACATTTACAAACTGTGTGAACTTGGGCAAATTAATCTCTCTGTAGCCTCAGTTTCCTCACTGTAAAATAGAAATGTTAAAACTATCTACCTTATAAAAATTAAATAACTCAATATATATGTAAAGCACTTACAACATAGCCTGATATTTCATCAGCCCTTGTTCAAGGTTAGCTGCTGTCACTGTTGCTGTGACAGTGACCCAGTCTAGCCTTTGGACATTGCTATTTCAACAGTCATTCAGTGCCCACCATCTGTGGGTTAGATGCAAAGGATACAAAGATAAATAACATGCATGCTCTGTACTCCTGTAGTCCCTCAACATTTCCATTTTAAACTGGAACTTAAAATAATTTAACCCAAAAATGGCAGAAAATTTTGAGAATTTCTTGCATCTTGGTAAAACCACAGAAGGCTTTGTGTGAAGAGACTTTTAGATAGGCGACTGTTGTTTTTTTCTTCCACTAAATGCCAGGAATTTCACTTTATCCTCCCAACAACTCAATGAGGTAGGGACTATTATTGCTACTCCTGTTTTATAGATTAAAAAAAATACATGCTCTTATTTACACAACTAATAGTTACACAGTTAATAAGGACAGAAAGAGGGTTTGAAACATTATCTAACTCCAGAGCTCAATCTCTAAATCACTGTGTATTATATCATTTCTTAAGATAATAAGATGTGGATGCCCAGAGTTAACCTAAAAATAAAAGGCCTTTCAAAGTGAGAGGCAACAAGCGCTTATCTCAGATCAAACAATAGCTATTTGGGATGCACTGATTCAGGCAGAAGCCCAAATAGTGTTCTGATTAGGAGACGAAGGCAATAGGTATTTATGAGAAGGGAAGGAGGACAATTCCATCAATAGTAGGAAGGCATTTCTATTGGTGTAGATAACATAACACAGTGATGTTAGCTCTAAATAATATTTTAATTTTCATTCTGGTAATCAACAGTTCGGTAATCATAACATCGACTTTCTTGTTATCTTTGCAAACAGTTCTTTGGGGCACAAGGTTGCTTACTTCCAGTGCAAAGGTTATTTTGCCCTGTTTTAATGTTCCAAAGGTTTGAGGCATCAGACATGCCTCTGGGATGGCAGCTCCAGCTCCATTTTAAAGTGGCTCTGTTTATATATTTTTTGACACTAGGCAAGTAGAAGCTGGTATAAATTGCAACAAGACTAATTAAGGAAGGTATTTTTAAGAGCTGGGACTAAGACAAATGGGAGAGGGTCAGCCAGGGAAAATGATGACACTCTTTATAAGTTTAATATATTCTGTCTAGAGGCAAGAAGTCAATTAAATTATCTCTCAAGGTACAATACTGACTGCACACCCATTGGACACATGCCGTTCTGCCTCTCCTTGGCCTGGAGTTCAGATGTTACTACATTTGATCAGCCCTGGAAACTACATATAAGACACCTTCTTACCAAATACCAAAAGAATGAAATGCTCTCCCCTACAACTAACTGGGAAGCCCTGACCACTTGGCAGCCTTTAATGTGGCAACTTTTAGACTGGGAATGAGGCAAAGTGATTAAAAGCTTAAATTCTAGAGGTTCCAGTTGGTTGCAATTAAGAGCAGCATCACCTCCTCCCAGGGGAGTTTGGAAATGTGTGGAGATAGTTCTGGTTGTCCCAGTGACTGGGAGACCCCACTGTCATTTAGTGAGCAAGGGTCAGGGCTGCTAAACATCCTGTAATGTATGTGACAGTGTCACCCAAAGAGTTGTCCCACCCCAAATACCCTTAGCCACCTTGTTGAGAAATCACGGTAGACATCTCCGGTACCAAACCCTCTGGAGCCCCTACACATGGCCATGTGAGGGGTGGTAACGTGTAGCCACCTACCCCTGGACTCCTTTTCCAGTTAGAGTGAGATCAGCTTCCCTCCTAGTCTGCTTAGGCTGCTATAACAAAATACTATAGACTGGGCTGCTTAAACAAAACACATTTATTTTCTCGTAGTTCTGGAAGCTGGAAAGTCCAAGATCAACATTCTCACCGATTTAGTTCCTGGTGAAGTCTCTCTTCCTGGCTTGTTGTAGTTGGCTGTCATCTCTCTCTGCTCATGTGACCTCTTCTTTGTGTGTGAGCAAAGCGAGAGCAAACAAGCTGTATGTCTTCTTATAAAGGCATTAATCATATCATGAGGGTCCTACTGTCATGACCTATTCTGAATCTAATTACCACCCAAAAGCCACATCTCCAAATACCATCACATTGAAGGGTAGGGGTTTAACATATGAGTTGGGGAAGGGGGGACACAAACTTTAGCAGCCTCATTGGAGGTCTGCTTAATGGCTATTTGAATATTGCAGAAACAGCAAATCACTTTGTACCATTTTCATGCAAGGTCAAGAACATTGGCTAAAAATCATATAACCACAGGCCTCAGCCACAAATTCAAATCTGAAGATTTTAGGAGAGAGGTGTTAATAGCAAAAAAAGTCAAGGTAAGAGAATTCTTCACAATTAATTAAATGAAATGTTGGTGACAATTCCAATAGTTTTTCAGTATATTACTGTAGTGTGGCCACCTGGAACACCAGCCCTGAGGTTCTCATTTACTTTATGACCTAACCATAAGACCTGAAACAATAAACTGCATAGAATAAAACAAGGTAATAAATTTATGGACCTTGGGTTCAAAGAGGGTTTTATGAATTTGACCTCAAAGGCAGGGAATTAAAAGCTAAAATAAATGAATGTGACTATAACAAAGTAAAAAGCTTCTGCACAGCAAAAACAAACAAACAAACAAACAAAAAACCATCAACGAAACAAAGAGGCAACCAACAGAATGGGAGAAGATATTTGCAAACAATGCCTCCGATAAGGACTAATAACCAAAATATATACGGAACTCATACAATTTAACAACATAAAAAACAAACAATCCAATTAAAAAATGGGCAGAGGACCTGAATAGACATTTCTCCAAAGAGGACATTCAGATGGCCACAGACATACGAAAAGAAGCTCAACATCACTAATTAACAGAGAAATGCAAATAAAAACCACAATGAGATATCACCTCACACCAATTAGAATGGTTATCACCAACAAGACAAATATAATAACAAGTGTGGAGAAAAAGGAGCCCTCATACACTGTTGTTGGGAATGCAGATTGGTGCAGCTGCTATGGAAGGCAGTGTGGAGGTTCCTCAAAAAATTAAGAATAGAATTACCACATGACCTAGCAATCCCTCTCCTGGGTATCTACCCCAAAAATCTGAAAACATTTATTTGTAAAGATATATGTGCTCTGATGTTCATTGCAGCTTTACTTATGGTGGTCAAGACATGGAAACAACCAAAGTGTCCTTCGATAGATGCTTGGATAAAGAAGACATAGTATATATACACAATGGAATACTATTTTGCCATAAGAAAAGATGAAATAGTGTTATTTGCAACAACATGGATGGATCTTGAGATTATCATGCCAAGTGAAATAAGTCAGACAGAAAAAGTCGAGAACCATATGACTTCACTGATATGTGGGATGTAAAACTGAAAGCAACAAAGGAACAAAACAAACAAAGAAACAAAAACTCATAGACACAAGCAATAGTTAAGTGGTTACCAAAGGATAAGGAGGGAAGAGGCGGGTAGCAGAAGAGGGTAAAGGGGGTCAAACATATGGTGATAGAAGGAGAACTGACTCTGGGTAGTGAACACACAATGTGATCTATAGATGATGTATTATAGAATTGTACACTTGAAACTTATGTAATTTCACTAACCATTGTCACTCCAATAAATTTAACTTAAAAAAAAGAAAATTTCCAAATTATGAATTTAAGAGCTTTTGTTATGATATTCCATGAAGTTTTTGTTTGAGAAGAATAGGACTGAGAACGGGTCTTCCTAAAATCTGTGGCTAGTGATGTATTTTGAAGGCTCTGGCTAAGCTCTCACAAATGGAGACTATTTCTGGCTTCCTGGTAGACCATCATATTCTGTGTACAAGTCTTGTCAGTGACATAAGATTCAACACTAAGAGAAGCAGTTCTTTTCTCTTTTGCGGTGCCTACTTATATAAATTAGAATCCTCTTGTTTTCAAATGATGGAGCCCATCATTTCAAACTTGCTTCAGCAAGAAATAGAATTAATCAGCCAATGTCACCAGAAAACCCAGAAGTGCTTGGGCTTCAGGCACATCTAGACTCAGACATTTCAGTAATGTCTCCTGTAGATACCAGCTGTTCTCTGCCTCTCTTCATCCTTTCTCTTTATTTCATCTACACTGGCTTCATCCTCAGCATGGCTGTTCCACTGTCAGGCAAGATGGCTGCCAGCTGCTCCAGCTTGGTGGTGCACAGCTCTCTTGATCTCGGGAGCAAGCACACTCTTCCTGATAGTGCCTGCAGAAGTCCCAGGGAGGACCATGACTGGTCAAGTTTAGGTCGGAGACTTGAACCCATCACTGTGTTCAGGAGGTGACAGTGCTTGTGTCATGGGAGCACTGCTTGGCTCAGTGTCACCTGGATCTCACAACCTGAAAATGTGGACTGGGGCAAATGTTGCCAGGGCCCCAAGCCTAAGACCTGGTACTCACCGTTCCTGCACGAAAAGCTTCCTAGTGGAAGCACCTGTGACTGACTACCTGGGAGCTTCCACTGGAGAGAGGAACATGCCCCACCCATGCACAGGGTATGGCAGAAATGTTATGGGTTAATGACCTCAAGAGCAACCTCCAACCAATGGCACCTAAATATGGTGGGAAAATGCCCTCACTTCCTTGCCACCCCTCTCAGAGATGGGTTCTGCACTGTCTCCTAGAGGTTCCCAGCAGGACGGAGCTCAAGCTGCCCACAATGGCAATGCTAACACACATGCTACTGTTTCTGGGTCTTCCCTGTGTCACTTCTCCTGCGAGGGCCTCCTGCAGTCATCTTCAGAACAAACTACTGAGTCAAGTCCTAGTCTTTGTTGACTCCCAGGGGAACCTAAACGAAGGCAGGATGCTGGGGACTCAAAACGCTCCTGCCACCAGACCGCCTGCAAGCGGTCCCTGCTATCATAGAGACGTGCTTCTTGCCCTGGTGTTAGGGGCTTATATATTCTTAAAATATTTATTGTGTTAGTACAGGTCCTCTGAGGAGCAGGTGCCTAGATCGGATTAAATATGTAAGGCTTTTATATGAAAAACACTCATGGGAGAAAACTGAGATGGAGGTGGAAAAGCCTGGGAGAGTGATTGTACCACAATGCTGGTCTGACCCCAAGTGAAGGACAGAGGGATAGAGGTTTGGATAAAAGCACTATAAAATTCAGCCATCATCCCAGGAGTGGGCCTGCCTTGGTATCCAAGCTCAGCTACTGGCCGGGAGCAGTCTGTGGGAAGCGTGGCTTTGGCACAAATGTGAGGATGGATCACAGAGCTCAGTAGCTGGGGTCACTGGCCAGTTATAATCCCTGTTGTCTGCAGGCCACACTATGGCCATCACATATATTATTACAGAATTCCCACACATTCAGAGAATTAGGAGGCTTTGCATGCCTTTTTGAGTCTGAGTCGCAGAAAGCCTGTTTGGGGCTCAAATAAGAGCATATCCATAAAAGCCAGTACTTTATATTTAAAACAACCAAACAAACAAAAAAGTATGACCAGACCAGCAGGACTCAGGCCCCAGGGACCATGGACTTTTGTGGCATTAACTTTTTTGTAACAGAGGATTCTGGTGTGTGGGTGAAAACCAGGCAGTGAGCAAACCCTGTCTGGATGCAATGGCTCCCTGTACTCCAAACGCCTTAAAGCTGAGTGTGTGCTAAGTATGGCAAAAATCCCAGTCCCCTATGTTTTTGTTGACAGTATAGCAGATCCTCAAATGACCTCATCTTGTTCAATGTTGTTTTGTTCAGCATCATTTGGTTGATGAGATCCTGTAGGAACTTAACTCTTTTTTATATCTATTAGCCTGTGGTAAAACTGGTTTGGTTACAGTCATTTTGATTAAGTTGCAAAACTTATCTATGTTAAGTGAGGACTTAATATAAATCTGATCAGTTTAACCCAGAACCATTAATACTGATTAAAATCTCATCTTCTAGAAGCTGTTTCAGAAATTTCTGAAGCCTTTTTGCACATTTCTTTAGAAACAGAGTTGCCATCATTTGTTAAAGGTAAGTAGGGGTATTAAAGGAAGGAGCCCTTTGGAATCCCTGCTCTCCACCCCAGTAGGAAATCTGTGCTTCCTGCCTGCAGAGCACATCTCATTCTAAAATCTGCTAGGAAGGTCCCCATATCTGCTCAGAGTCTAGACCAGGCTTGGCAAACTGTAGCCCCCAGACCAAATCCAGAGGCTGCTTATTTTATAAATCAAGTTTGTTGGGAGGCAGCCCCATGTGCTTGCTAACTCTTTGCCTGTGGCGGCCTGCACTCTACAGCACTGGGGCTGAGGACTTGTAGCAGAGACCGTAGGGCCCACAAAGCTGAAAGTGTTTCTGTTAAGAAAGCATTTGCTGACCTTGGTCTAAATTATTTCCAATAGGCAATGAGAGGGAAAGAAAGAGAATATAGTAGAGAATAGGAGAAAAATATAGGAGAAATATAAGAAAGAATAAGAGAAAAAAAGGTATATATTTAAAAGATTACTTAACCCTTGTAGCAAGCCAAGGAGGCTGGCATGAAATACATGGAAATTGAAGCACGAAGAGCTTAAATGAGGAGCTCAGGTCATCCAGTAAGTGATGGGCCTGGGATTTGAACTCTGACCATCATACAGCCTTTTCAACTTTATCCCACTTGTAGAAGCCATCATGTCACCAAGGGTGACCTCAACATGATCTTGTATCCCAGTCAAATAAAAATCTTTAATATGAAAGTTTTCTGAATATTATATAAAATTTGAATGAAGGCATCTATAACTCTAAGAAAAGCTGCATGTGCTTGCTGTATAAACAAGGCTCTAAGACGAGTCCATCAGTGCTGCGATCTAATCAAATCAATACTGCAGTTCCTTCATGTAGAAATGTGGGAACCAACTAATAGAGACTGTCACCTCTCATAAAGAACAAAATTCAACCGAGTAAACTTGAAGATCTAAATGGCTTTATTAAGCGATGCATCGATAGGACAGCACCCCACCTAGCAACTAGAAAAGGTCTCTGATGAGTTATACAAAATAGAAGGTTTTTATAGGCAGAAAGAGGGTTAAAACAGAGGATTATTTCAGGCAAGGACACCTTCCCATAAGGGAAGGAGGGGCTTTTATCAGGCAAACTGTCTCACTAGTGTTGACTAGGAAATTCCAGGCTGAGTGGTTTAAACTTTCACTCCTGGGGTAGGCTGAAACTGCAGTTAGCTTAGTTATTACAGTAAGTCTTGGTTTGGTGACTCAGCCAAAGGGATTCCATTTTGGCCTGTTTCCTTTTTTAGCACCTGTAACTAGGGCCATCTGTAAAAACATCATGAAGCGAATAAAGTTGCCTTGAAGGCCCTCATCTTTATTTCAGATGGTTCTCACAAATGACGTATAGTTCCTGGGCCTCAGTTTCTTTATCTTTAAAATGGGGATAATTAGAGTACCTAGCTCACAGGGTTGTTCTGTTCTGAAGCTCAAACAAGATTATCTACATTAAGCCTTGCTTTATGCCTAGGACATAGTAGGTGTTCAGTAAATGTCATCTGCTTCAGTCTTGAACTGCCCCAGGCAATGCCTACCTGGACTTGCTTTTTATCAGCAAGTCCCCAAATATCATGTTTTATCTTCTGAAGTAAAACTTACCAATCCTATGCTCCATTCCCTCAAAGCTTTGATCTATTGTAAACAATTTGTGTTCTGGGGAGTGGTGAGGGAGAGCAATGTGTAGTTATTGTTTCTGAAGTCACACCATCCTCCTGGGGAAGACATTTAATAATGTCCATGTGCCTGAAAGGTCTGCCAGTTCTTCAAAACCCAAATGTCCCAAAGATGATTCATACTCCTCCCCCTCGGCCTGTGTCCCCAGCCCACCCCCAGGTGCTGAGGGACACCACTGCTGCCTGGGTTTGGATCTGGAAGTGGCCTCCATTCAGCCCCTCCCCAAGCCCTGCCTCTCTCGTTGACCTTTGCCTTTCCGCTTCATTCCCACTGCCTCTGCCCCAATTCCTGTCACTAGGACTCTCTTAGTCTATTTCTTAACTAGTCTCCTTCCAATTTCCTCCTTTCTTCAACTAACCTGACCCAGAGCTGTCAGACCCAACTCTGCCCAGGTCAATGCCTGCACAAGTATCTGCCATTTTCTCCACTGCCAAAGTCCACACACCTGAGTCCCAATGACTTGGCTATCATGTCACCCAGGGTCACTAAGACTGGCCTGTGTAGGTGAAGAAGGGGATGCTATAATAATGTTACATATGGCTGCCCTTATTTTAAAATGGGGAAGTTTATTTGCAACTTGACTTATCAAGACAGATATAAATTGTAAATGCCTCCAGAACAAAATTTGGACCCAATGGTTCCCTGTTTGCATTTGTCTATGTATGTCTATATGAGATTTGAAAGCAAACTCGGCCTAGAAAAAGTGCTACATATCTCATTGCTGAATATCACTCCAGTCACCTTTAACGTACTCCCCTTAGGAAGCTAGGCACCAATGCCAGCGCCTAGTTCACCCCTCAAAGCAACTTTGGAACTCTTTTTCTGGAATGGCCATCAGAGCTGTTGTCGTATTACCCTTGATGTTCTGAATGTCATCAAAATGTCTTCTTTTCAATATCTTCAGTTAAAGAAAGAAGTCATTGGGGGCCAGATCAGGTGAGTAGGGAGAGTGTTCCAATACAGTTATTTGTTTGCTGGCTAAAAACTTCCTCACAGACAGTGCCGTGTGAGCTGGTGCATTGTCATGATGCAAGAGCCATGAATTGTTGGTGAAAAGCTCAGGATGTCTAACTTTTCCGTGTAGCCTTTCAGCACTTCCAAATAGTAAACTTGGTTGTTTATTCAGTTGGTACAAATTCATAATAAATAATCCTTCTGATATCAAAAAAGGTTAGCAACATCATTGCAACAAGTTTGCAAACTTAATTGTCTGACCCTGTGCATGTATGTTGTAAATGTGATATAATTTTCTCTGGATAGTTTAAAAGTGATTTAAAGGATTGGGTATTCTAAAATACTCAGAAATATGGAAAATAATTCAAATGCTTTTCAAATTCATGTGATCTAAGATTAATCTTTAGTAAACAAAATCTAGCTTAAGTTTGTTGGTTTAAGTAAAACAGACATGTCTTTATTTTGCCTGAGTTTTACAAAAATATGCTCATGTTAATAATTGATTTGAAGTCTATGAAATATTTTTCTAGAGGCTATAGTCTTCAGAAATTTGCCAAGCTAAATAACAGCAATTGCTTACTTCTTAGTTTTCATTAGAATTTGAGGTTTTAAGGGTTAAAATTTTTCTATATATAAGAATAACTTTTTGGTGTTCCAGAAGGGCCCCTGGAACACCTCAAAGTATTTGTCATTTATGTTAAATTACATGGGAAAATAAATGATAAAAAAACAAGCAGTTAGGGCTATGGGAAACCCAAAATGGCTAATTGACTCTTCCCTGGCTCCCTGGCTCCCCGTTTTTCAGTTTTTCACTCCTTTATGCATCACAGTGCATTTAAGCTGGACTTACATGATGGAATTTATGAGCTGACAGTACTGAAAGGAGACGTCTTACACTATTGCCAAGGTTTGGTAGAATCACTCCAAAAATATGCAAAGTTGGTAACCACTTCCTTTCACAGTGAACTCCCAGGAGACAGACTTTAGTTATTGGTTTTTGGAAAGGACATCCAATAAAAGATACTCTCCAACCTCAATGGAAGGGACCTTATCTGGCGCCTAACTTTGAATAGACATTTACCCCTGTCAACGAAACTTGCCTCTATCTACAATGGACATTAAAGACTCTTTGAAGATGAGAAGCTGCCGACACCAGAGGTAGACAACTATCCCAAGGCCTGTATAACTATGGATTGATATTGAACCCAGAATTTATTTTGTCTGATTGTGTTTACCTGTCTGCTAATGATATCAGTCATAATAATAGTTAAATTTATTCTTTGAGTTTTTCTATATAATCCAACTATTTATGATTACTGAACATATGTAAGGTAGCAGTTAATATTCTTTTCATGGTTTATATGAATGTTATACGAGGTGTGATCACCAAACATGGTGAATGTTTAAATTTAAAAAATTTATTACTGTAAAAGACACGTTGCCATTAATCCTCCCCAAAATACTCCCCCTTGCTTTGAACACACTTATCCCATTTTTCTTGCCACTTCCTGAAACAGTTCTGGAAGTCCTCTTTCATGAGTGTCTTTAGTTGTGCTGTCATGGCTGCCTCAATATCCTGAATCGATTCAAATGTTTACCTTTCATGGTCATTTTGACTTTGGGGAAGAGCCAGAAGTTGCATGGTGCCAGACCTGATGAATAAGGTAAATGAGGACACATGTAATGTTTTTATTGACAGAAATTGCCATACCAGAAGTGATGTGTGACACAGAGCATTGTCATGATGGAAGATGAAGTAAAGACATTCATGAAAGAAGACTTACAGAACTGCTTCAGAAAGTGGCAAGAACGATGGAATAAGTGTGTTTAAAGCAAGGAGGAGTATTTTGAGGAGGATTAATGACAATGTGTCTTTTACTGTAATAATTTTTATCTAAACATTTACTGTATCTTTTGATCACACCTCGTACTACATGCCAAATACAGAAAAATAAGACAGATGGCAAAACTTAGGTCATGATATTTATAGAAATGATCCAAAGTGGGTTTTTTTTTGTTTTTGTTTGTTTGTTTGTTTGTTTTCCTAATAAACACCATAAGACCTGCTTGCCTTCCATTTACCTACATTTCCCTTTTAGGGAAAAATTCAGCCTAAACTTAGATCCCATGGTTACGGTGTTGCCCCATCCCAAATGGTCAAAATAATATCAATACTGAGACTTCCTAGAAATGAGCCTTTCTAGCACTATGAGACCACACTGTCCAACCCAAAAGTTGGTCATCAATGCACACTTTGGGTTTATTTATGACCAAAAGGGGCAGCTGTGGATGAAAAAGAGGTTCTGTAATAAATCATAAATCCCCAACTGGGCAGGTCATGGTGGGCAGTTACGCCCCAGGCCTATGGCTTCTGTAGTGAAAGGTTTGAAGCCAGCCCTGTCCGTTGTTCTTGAGCATCTAGGTTAATTCACCTTTGAAATCCAGAGGAAATGCCCCTGGAAGGCATAACCACTCTCAAGAGAGCACATACTTTTAACTGTCCTGTAATTCAGTCCCCACCTTGCTTTCTCCCACCTTTGTGTAATCTTTTTTATTATTTTATTAATTAATTTCAAATGCATAAAACAAACTGCAAAACTGTGTTCTCTGGAGCATTTGAAATCTTGCTTCCTGGCATATGTCATCAGTCTTGGCTTAAATAAACTCTTATAAAAATTTTCTATAGCTTTGGACATCTCTTACATCGACACTGGCTTCCCTAGCCAGCCTAAACTCCCCTTACCCTTACTACATATGCATTAGTCAGTGGTACCTGGCCTTTATCCTTTAGTTTCTGGTTCAGGGGAAGGTCTGGTAGGGACACCTGGGGGAGCAATGGCTCTCTACTGATCAGTACAGTGCATTTCTACACTTGATGACTATTAGATCTCCCTGTGGCCAAACAGAATTTATTATTCTCCCTAATATACCATTTAAAACACTCTTCTCTGTGTTTACAAATTGGCCTTCTTCATAGGCCACCTTAATTGCCAGTTTTTCCACACAGTGCCATATGACAGTCACCTTTCTCTGTTATTCGGAATCCCCATAGCACTTCCCTAATGCCTCTATTAGGGCACAACACTTTCCAATCACATTACAGGTGTCAGCATATATGTGTTATATCCCCTCCTTAGAAAATAACGTTGATTACTTCAATTAGCAAATTGATGAGCCACAGGCTCAACTCAGCTTACACATACTTGCTAACCTGAAAGTATTTTTCTTTGTTTTTTAGTAAGAGATATCAGATTTCCAAGCTTTGTTTTTCTGCCTTTTCTTGAAGCATGGGCAAATCTGGCCAACCTGGGCTTGTTTACTGTAGTAACTACAGTGGGCTGGGTCCGGGACGCAGCCATCCCTGCAGGGGATGGAGTCCCCACTTCCCCACAATGCCCACCTGGTCCATTTCACCCTTTTCCATTTCCTGCCTGATCCCCATCAGCATTTGAGTTTGCAGCCCTATTGTAACAACTTTGAGAGCAGAATATATAGTAGTCCTTACTTATCTGCAGGGGGTATGTTCCAAGACCCCTAGTGGATGCCTGAAACCACAGATAGTACCAAACCCTATATGTACAATTTTTTTCCTATACATACCTACCTAAGACAAAGTTTAACTTATAAATTAGGCACAGTAAGAGATTAAAAACAACTAATAATAAAACAGAACACGTATAACAATCTATTGTAATAATAGTTATGTGAATGTGGGGTCTCTCACTCTCTCAAAATATCTTACTGTCCTGTACGTACAGTGTGGATATGCTGGACAAAGGAATTATTCACATCCTGGGTGGGACAGAGTGGGATGCTACTCAGAACGGCATGCAATTTAAAACTTATGAACTGCTTATTTCTGGAATTTTTCATTTACTATTTTAAGACCATGGTTGACTCTGAGTAACGGAAGCTGCAGAAAGCGAAACCATGGGTGAGGGTCCACTACTGTATCCCTGTTTAATCTTCATATGGTGTGATGGTTACAAACATAGACTTTGCACCCAAGCCACTTAGGGTCTTGCGAAGGCTGATGCTCACTAGCTATGTGACTTTTACTTACCCTTTCTTTGATTTGCTTTCCTTTTTCTAAAATGTGAATAATAATACTGTAGTATTGGGTTGTTGGAAAAGGCATGATGCATTTTTGCAACGAAAAACAGAAAAAATACATCATGACTTTTCCGACAACCCAATAGCTGCATTATAGTATTCCTGTGGTGAGTAAATGAGTTAATACACATAAAGTACTTAAAACAGTGCCCAGTATGTGAGAAGCAATCCAATGTCACCTTTGGGTTGTTATAATAGAGGAATAGTTATAACAGAGGAAATCTGTTGCCTCACAGCTGCCAAACCGTCTGCCCCTGCCGCGTGCCCTAATAATCCCCTGACCTAATAAGGTCATAAAAGAAAGTGTTTCAGAATGCTGAGACCCAATGGAATGATATCGGTCATCCTCCCTTATCGGATGGTTTCGGAGAACAGTGACTCCATCTCCCAGGGTGGTGTGTGTGTGTAAAGGCACAGCACATGCTGGAAGCACAATGGGGACTTTCGGTAACCACAGCTTTCAGGCACGTAAACCCACAGACAATGGAGAAGGCAAAGTTCACTTCCTTTCTTGATAACCAATAAAAGGTATGCATTGGCCCGATTTGAGGCTCAGTCTTCGAGAGACTTGAGTCCCTTGGCCCCGCTTTAGTCCTATACTTGACTCTTGTGTTTTCTTAACCCTGCGCCGCCCTTCTCGTTCGTCCAACCGCCCTTGCTGCGTGGGACGCAGCGGAAATAGTAGAGTTATAATAGAGGAAATAGACTATTCTTTGTTTGTTTTGTTTAAATGTTTTTTTCAGTTACAATTGACATTCAATATTATCTTATACTCGTTTCAGGTGTACAGCACAGTGGTTAGACATTTGTATAATTTATGAAGTGATCCCCCTGACTAGTCTAGAATCCTCTTGGCACTATAATAGTCATTACCACATTATTAACTCTATTCCTTATGCTGTATTTTACATCCCTGAGACTATTTTGTAATTTCCAATTTGTACATCTTAATCCCTTCACCTTTTCACCCTGTCCTCCAACCCCCTCCCAACTGGCAACCATCAGTTTGTTCCCTTTATCTATGAGTCTGTTTCTGTTTTGTTTGTTCATGTATTTTTTTCTTTAGGTTCCACATATAAGCGAGAACAGGCTGTATTTGTCTTTCTCAGTCTGACTTATTTCACTTAGCATAATATAATCTAGGTCCATCCATATTGTTGCAAATGTTAAAATTTTATTTTTTTTTATGGCTGAGTAATATTCCATTGAATAACTGTGCCACTTCTTTAGCCAGTCATCTGTTGATGGGCACTTAGGTTGCTTCCATATCTTGGCTATTGTGAATAGTGCTGCAATAAACATAGGGGTGCATATATCTTTTTGAATTAGTTTTTTGGATGTCTTTAGATAAATACCCAGAAGTGAAATTGCTGGGTCATAAGGTAGTTCTATTTTTAATTTTTTGAGGAAACTTCAAATAATTTTCTGTAGTGACTGCACCAGTTTGCAATCCCACCAACAGAGCAGGAGAGTTCCCTTTTCTCCACATCCTTGCCAACACTTGTTTGTTGAATTACTGATGATAGCCATTCTGACAGGTGTGAGGAGGTATCTCATTGTGGTTTTAATTTGCATTTTTCTGATGATTAGTGATGTTGAGCATCTTTTCATATGTCTATTGGCCATCTGTATGTACTCTTTGGAGAAGTGTCTATTCAGGTCCTCTGACCATGTTTTATTTGGATTGTTTGCTTTTTGGTGTTGAGTTATATGAGTTCTTTGTAAATGTTGGATATTAACCCCCTTATCAGATATATCATTGACAAATATCTTCTTCAATTCAATAAGGCTGCCTTTTAGTTTTGTTGATGGTGTCTTTTGCTGTGCAAAACCTTTTCAGTTTGATGTAGTCCCATTTGTTTATTTTTCTTTTGTTTCCCTTGCCCGAGGAGATAGATCAGAAAAAAATATCACTAAAAGCAATATCAGAGAGTTTTCTGCCTAAGTTTTCCTCTAGAAGTTTTATGGTTGCAGGTCTTATATTTAACTCTTTAATCCATTTTGAGTTTATTCTTGTATATGGTGTAAGAAGATGGTCCAGTTTCATTTTTTGCGTCTATCTGTCCAGTTTTCACAGCACCATTTATTTAATAGGCTGTCTTTACCCCAATGTTTATTCTTGCCTCCTTTGTGTGTGCCACTTGGGGGCTAACTGGGTGTGCTCTGTTATGGTCTGAAGCCAACCTGCAAGTACCATATTTTGCCGTGTATAATGCACACATTTTTTTCCCAAATTTGTGAAGGAAAAATAAGGATGCACATTATACATGGGTAGTACTAATTCCATATCTATTTAAATGTTTTTATTCTTTTATTTATGCTTATGAGTTAAAAGTATAGTAGTAAATAAATAAATAAACAAACAAATAAATATATGCCAATATTCCTTTATAATACAAAAAACAAGTACCTAAATACAAACAAATAAAAATCTGAATTAAAAAATAAAACAAAAGATTTTTTTCCCTGAAAGTTTGGGCCAAAAACATGGATGCGTATTAAACACAGGAGCACATCATACATGGCAAAATATGGTATGCTGGTTCTGGGCCCTTTTGGGAGGGGCTCTGGTGCAGGACCAGGTCATTCACTGCCTGTGACAGGCTGGGAACTATCTGGTAGTGATCTGCAGTTGGTTGCTGCCTGTGCTGGACCTGGAGGCACATGGGTGAGGCCATGCTATGCATGGAGAATGTACAATACATTGTTTCAGGTCTGGGGTAGCTCTACAAAAAGCTAAGGGCACCCTGAGACCTGCTGTTGCCTGACAGCTCCTACAAGTCTCAGCTGCTGATAGAGGCTCATGCAGAGCCTCATGGGTGAGGCAGGGTCTTAGGGAGTCACCAGGGTAAGACGAGTGGTATTCACCAAGTTAATGTAGATTCTGGTATGGTGCCAGTGCTGAGTCTGGAACTACTCAGCAAAAGTCTCAGAGCACACTGAGGCCAGTTGCTGCCTACCTGGGGCCTGTAGACCCTGGAGAGTTGTCCAAGAAAGAGTGCAATGTGGGCAGGGCTGGCTGCTGGTCAGAAAATTGCCTCTGACTTTGTGCAAGTTGGGTAAGGCAGAGTCACGAGGGTGGAGTGAGTGGAGTTCACCAGGCCAGTGAAGATTTAGATTTGTCCATGTGAGGGAGGTCTCAACACAGGAAAGATGGTATCCCACTGCTGCTGCATGGAAGGAGGAATCTACACAGGGAAAATGGCAACTGTCCCTGTAGTTCTCACCCTGCAGCCACACAATTCAGTTTTCCTTGTATGTTTCTGACACTTACTGAGTCACTGTCCCTGCTGAAGCTTAGAGTGAGTGAACGAACCTGTGTGCAGGCCCTTTAAAAAGATGTCTGGGTTTCCTGCAGCCTTCTGTCCCACCCAGATGTTGAGAATTCCCACTGTTTTTCACAGCCAGATGTGGGAGCTCCTCTTCCCAGCACTGGTACTCTGGGCTGGGGAACCTGGTGGAGGACTGGGGTCCCTCACTCCTCCAGAGGATACCTCCATGGCTGAGATGTCCCTCCTGATTCTCAACCACCACCCGCTGGTGTGGGGCTGGCTGTTTCACGTCTGCACTCTTTCTACCAGTCTTGATGTGGCTTCTTTATATCCTTAGTTATAAAACTTTTGTTCAGCTGGGCTTCAGATGGTTCTACAGGTTGATTGTTCTATAATTTAGTTGTAATTTTAATGTGGTCACAAGAAGAGGGAAGCACAGCATTTATCTACTCTGCCATCTTGAATCCTTCCAGAAATAGGCTATTCTTCCTAGAATCTCGTGCACTTAGTGGGTATACAAGCACAATTAGAGAATAAGTGAAGAAATTTAATAATATTCACAAGGGCCACACAGAAACTTTACGCTAACTCAGATGAAAAACTGATATGATGGAATGCCCATGAATGTGAGTAGCCTGAATGAAATATTTGAGAGGCTACTAGACATTATGGTCTACGTCAAATTTTGCCTATGAAAAGTCATCTATGCATGGATCCAAGAAAATACTATTTTGTCGAATGGTGGAGATTATCCACTAATTATCCAAGTAGCAAATAAAGCTTCAGCAGATTGTCTGAATTCTTACCAGTAGCTTTGTACAATTTCTATCCAGAGATACATGGGCATAATATGGTGGAAGGTAAGGGGGTGGCTTAGGGCTTTGGCATGAAAGTGCATTTGCAGAGATGCTCATTATTTTTATTCAAACTGTATGTTCTTTTGGAATGACTGGAAGGGGGTCAGTTGATGGAAATTATGGGAAAATTAAAAGTACCTGTAACAACACTTTTCCAGGTACAACTTTTCATCTACGTCAATGGACATATACTTGTTGAAGGAACTAAATAGTAATGAAACTAATACCTATATTCAAATGCAGAGAAAACAGACATTCAGCTTTTAGAAACATCCAGTTCTCTGCAATGTCTCTCAGAAGGAAGATGAAATGAAGCATACAAGATGCTCTTGGCCCTATCTCCGAACCTATGGTTAGGAATTCTAATTAAAAAGTGATTTGTATTTCTATGGTGGATACTTTACGGATGAGGCTTGGGTAACTTAAAACCAGAGGAGGGATACTCAATAAAGGAAACTTTATAGTCCTCACAAAGTCCAACAGCTGGAAAAGATTTTATACCCTTTCTCATTAAGATAGATGCTTTTTCCCCCTCTGGAATTCCTTCAGGAATGGCCTCAGGATAAATTATGTTAGTGGATCATCACCCAGGGCCAAAAGTTCTGCCTTTTAGCAATGAGACTACAGACTGCTGTCTAGGACTGACCAGTCAAGTCTTAAGGGCCTTCATTCGTGGCCACAGCTCAATCCTGACTTAGAAGAGAGGTGAACTATGATGGTTTTCAAAGTCAAAGTTGATGTAGTCTGAAATTCATGTGATAAGTTTCCAGCCCCAAATTTGGAAGCTAGACAAGGAAATTTCTCTCTAGAGTGTCAAAGGAAGTCAAGAGGGATTACAACATCTGGGACCACTGCTGGACAGTTAAAGGTGATGAATGTTTGGGCAAGTGATTTACTGGTAGCCTGTGGGGAAAACAAAGTCAAGCAGAGGAGGGGATTGATGTGGCAGGAAAACAAGCCAGTGACGACTATGTGTCTGAATCATAACCGGCTCTAGGCCAACACCAAGTACCTGAAAGTGAAGTAAAACTGGTGGAGAGCAGGAAACCTGGGCTCTTGCCCCAGCTCTGCCATTTATTTTCTGTGACCCTATGTGAGAATCCTCTCTGGACCTTGCTTTCTTCCTCTATAGTATGGGAAGGAGGAGATTAGGTCAGTAGTTAAGTCTCAAATGCCTTCAGAGACTGGCTGGGAATGTCATTGTGTGAAGGAGCCTGGTGATACAACAAGGAAGGTAGGGATTATTGGTGACTGTGGCTAAACAGAATGCCTGCCCCTGGCTATAAAGGTTCCCAGGTGCATTGTTAAAGCACTATCCTAGCTAATATGCCTCTTGCCAGACCTGGCCTGTGGATGGCATGATGCATGGGCTATATTCTGCTCTAAGCCTCTGAGTGTCTGAGATCCTAAAATGGGTCCAGTAATGACACATATCACAGTCTTGTTTTAAACACAAAGGAAATGGGTTTGTGGACTGTTTGGATTAGAGCCTGGGATTTGTGGCCATCTGGGGCTGAGTCCCTTGCTCTGTCACTAACCATGGTCCCTTGTTTGTATTTCTGAAATTCAACAACTTTGAAAACCAAAAGATTTTCTATAGGTTTCTGGAAAATTCATTTGGTGGCAAAACTGACCTGACATATTTAGAGGTATTACTTATACCAGGGGTCAGAAGAAATTTGTTTTCTGTAAAGGGCCAGATGGTAAGTATTTTTGGCTTTACAGCCCACAACTACTTAGTTCTTCCATTGCAGCATGAAAGCAACAATAACAAGTGGGAGTGGCTATGTTCCAATGAAACTGTATTTACAAAACAAGTGGAATTTGGCCTAAGGGCTGTAGTTTGCTAACCACTGATATATATGATTAGGCATGGATACTCATATATTTTACTGCAGAATTATTAATGATTCTGATTATGGGTGCTCTTTTGGACAACTCTGGGGTTATAGAAGACAGAATCATGGCCTCCAAAAATGTTTAGGTCCTAATTCCTGAAACCTGCAAATATGTTACCTTATATGACAAAAAGGACTTTACAGATCTGGTGAAATTAAGGACCTTCAGATGGGGAAGTAACCCAGTATCACTCATATGGGTCCAGTGTAATCACATGGGTCCTTCCTCGAGAGTCAGAGACACAAGATGTGATGATGGTAGCAAAGGTCAAAAGGAGAGAGGGAGACTTGAAAATGATCCGCTGCTGGCTTTGAAGATGGAGAAAGAAACATGAGCCAAGGAATTCAGGTGGCCTCTAGAGCTGGAAAAGGCAAGGAAACTGATCCTCCTCTAGAGCCCTTAGAAGAATGCAACCCTGCTAACACTGATTTTAGACCTCCTGACCTCCAGAACTGGAATATAATAAATCTGTGTTGTTTTAAGCCATTAAATTTGAGGTTATATGTTACAGTAGCAATAGAAAGTAATACAGAGATACAGTATAATATGGTATGTGCACTAAATTTTTTTTCTAAAATAGAAATTTGTGAATATAAAACTCTTGTCCTTACAGTGTCAGTTACTAGTTTGTGGATTTATAGTTGTATAATTTTGAGCAAGATATTTCAGCTCCTTAAATCTAGGTTCTGCATTTACAAGATGAGTATAAAATCGCATCTTCTCTCTTGTTATGAAGGACATAGTGATACCTCTCCTAGATCCCCCTTTAAAGAAGGTCTTGATGCCCAAACTATCAAAAGTGCTGTTGTTAGTTGGCTGAAAAGGGATCCCTTCCACAGGGATCACCTCAGCTGCAGAAAGCCCTTGAGAGAGGGGCACGTCTATGTCTGATCAAGGTGGGTGAGGAGCAGAATAAAGGCTTGGCCATTTCCAAAAGCCCTAGAGTCAGAATTTCCAATTGTCAGCAAACATTTCATTCTAAACTTTTTCTTCCATCCGCCATCCACCTCTACTTTGCAACCATTGGCTGGTTCCCTATACCTATGGGCCGGTTTCTGTTTTGTTTTGTTTACTAATTTGCTAGTTTTTAAAAATTTATTTATTTTATTAGTTTCAGGTATACAAAGCAAGTAATAGTTAGACATTTAAACCCCTCATAAAGTGATAACCCACCCCTCAAGCTACTACCCCTCTGACATCTTTATACAGCTGTTACAATACCATCGACTATCTTCCCTATGTTGTACTCCACATCCTGTGACTATACATACCTATATATTTAGTTATAGTTGACATGCAATATTATTCTACTTCAGCTTCAGGTGTATAGCACATTAGTCAGGCATCTACACAGTCTATGATGTGATCCCCTTGATAAGTCCAGTGCCCATCTGGCACCTTACATGATCTTTACAACATTTTTTATTATATTCCCCATACTGTGTTAACTACCAATTTGTATTTCTTAATGCCTTCACCTTTTTCACCCTGCCCCAACCCCATTCCCAATTATATCACCCTGATAGATGTAGTTCCTGACACCATATCTAGTTATTACAATATTATTGACTATATTCCTTATGCTATGCCCTACATCTCCATAAGTACTGTGTAACAACCAATTTGTACTTCTTAATCCTTTCCCCTTTTGCCCATCCTTAACCCCCCTCCCATCTTAAAGAAGTCCCTCTAAGATTCCTTGTAATACTGGTTTGGAGATGATGAGCTCCTTTAGCTTTTTCTTGTCTGGGAGCTCTTTATTTGTCCTTCAATTCTAAATGACAGCTTTGCTGGTTAGAATAATCTTGGCTGTATGTCATTGCTTTTCATCACTTGGAATATTTCCTGCCACTCCCTTCTTGGCTGCAAAGTTTCTGTTGAAAAATCAGCTGACAGTCTTATGGGGGCTCCCTTGTAGGTAAGTAACTGCTTTTCTCTTGCTACTTTTAAGATTCTCTCTTTGTCTTTAACCTTTGGCATTTTAATTATGATGTATCTTGGTGTTTACCTTTTTGGGTTTATCTTGTTTGGGACTCTCTGTACTGCCTGCGCTTGTATGTCTATTTTCTTCACCAGGTTAAGAAAGTTTTCTGTTATTATTTCTTCAAATAGGTTTTCAATTTTTTGCTCTCTCTCTTCTCATTCTAGTACCCCTACAATGCGAATGTTGGTACACTTGATATTGTCCCAGAGGCCCCTTAAATTTTCCTCAATTTTTTGTATTCTTTTTTGTTTTTGCTGTTCTGGTTGGGTGTTTCTTTCTACCTTATCTTCCACATTGCTGGTTGGATCCTCTGCTTCGTATAATCATATAATTGATTCCCTGTAATATATTCTTCATTTCTGTTATTGTATCCTTTGCTTCTCACTGGTTCTTTTTTATGGTTTTCATCTCTGTTGAAGTTCTCCCTGAGATCATTGAGCATTCTTATAACCAGTGTTTGAAACTCTGTGTCTGATAGATTGTGTATCTCCATTTCGCTTAGTTCTTTTTATGGAGCTTTGTTCTGTTCTTTTATTTGGGACATGTTTCTTTGTCTCTCCATTTTGGCTGCCTCCCTGTGTTTGTTTCTATGTATTATGTAGGGCTGTTGCTATGACTTCTGGTCTTAGTATAGTGGCCTTATGTAGTAGGTGTGCTCAGTGATGCAGTCTTTCTGGTCACCTGAACTACGCATGTCAGGTGTGTCCTTTGTGTGGATCAAGTGTGCCCTCCTTTTGTAGTTGACCCTTTGTTGCTAATTGCACATGAACGGAAAGGACTGACCCTTGGGCTCAATGGTTGTGAGGACTGGCCTTAACTACAGTGGAAGACTTGTGCAGGGTCTTGGCCTGACCCTACGGAGCAGGATCTGCCTGAGCAGGACTCTGGTGCCTGCCCAATCCGCCCCTGTGTGTCGTACTTGGAGGCATCTGGGTGATGCTCCAACTCGTTTTGAAGCTGGCCACTGGGAATGCAGCCCCAGGACCACCTTGGAGGGGATCTGCTGTAGGTCTAATTCAGCCACAGCCTATGTCCCACCTGGGGCCACCCAGTGGGAGCCAGAAAGAATTCCTCAGATGGCTGCCACCCGTGCTGTGCTTGGAAGTGCCTTGAGAGACCAAGCTTCAAACCAAGGCCAGCTGCCACTAGTGCCTGCTTAGGGCTGTTCAGTCAGAGGTACGGGACATGCTCAAACTAGATGCTGCTTGTCTGGGTTCTGCAAACCTTTGAGAGACCCTAGGAAAGTCTGGAGCTTGAGCCAAACCAGGTGGTCTGCATGAAAAAGCCACTGAAAGCAGCCTGGGTGTGCCCCGAAGTTGGGCAGGGCCAGGTCTCAAATTGCTAGGGCGTGGAGAATGAATAGCAGAGACTCAGATATGGCGGCCTCTTCTGTTCAAACTCCAGGAAGGGGGAGGGCTCTGCAAAGAAACAATGGCCTCCACCAGCTCCCCAGTCCAGGAGAAAGTTGACTTTCCAGACCCTGTCCCAATCTAGACAACTCAGTTCCCCACCATTTGTCCCTGCCACCTTTCCAGCTGCTGCCCCAGTGCTGGACCACAGAGTGAGTGATTCCACTGGTGGGTAAATCCACGCGCAGTCCCTTTAAGAGGAGAGCCTGTCAGTGTAGCCCCATTCATTCTCACTCAGTCACAATCTCTGTTGGTTTTCACAACAGAAATTATGGGGACTTCTCTCCCTGTCACTGGAACCCTGAGCTGGGGTGGAGCTGGGGTCTCTCACTCCTCTAGGGTCTGGTAGGGGGTACCCCCACAGCCAAAATAGCTCTTTAATGGTCACACACGGGTGTGGGACCAGCCTGTTACGTCTCTGGTCTTCCTACCAGTCTGGCGGTGGCTTCTTCTGCATGTCCTTAGTTGAAAGGCTTCAGTTCAGCTTAATTTTAGGCAATTCTCAATAATTATTGTTTTGTAGACTAGTTATAATTTTGATGTGGTTGTGAGAGAATGCTAACACAACATTTACCTACTAAGCCATCTTGATTCAACCCCCATTTGCTCTGTTTTTTTAAGATTCTATATGTAAGTGAAAACATACAGTATTAGCCTTTCTCTGTCTAACTTATTTTCATTAGTATAATACCCTCTAGGTCCATCTATGTTGTAACAAGTGGCAAGATTTTATTCATTTTTTTTAAACTTATTTATTTATTTTAAGATTTTATTGGGGAATTAGGGGAGGGGAACAGTGTTGGGGAGTTGGGGGAGGTGAACAGCCAAGTTGTTGTCCTTCAATCTTAGTTGTGGAGGGCACAGCAAGCTCAGCTCCAAGTCCAGTCGTACCGTTCAGCTCAAGGTGCTGTTTCAATTAGTTGCAGGTGGGCGTAGCCACCATCCCATGTGGGAGTCAAACTGGCAGCCTCATTGTTAAGAGCGCGTACTCTATCCCTTGAGCCACCCAGGTGGCAACTCAGCTCAAAGTGCCAAGTTCAGTCTTTAGTTGTGGGTGGGCATAGCCCACCATCTTCAACAGGCAACCTTGTTGTTAGGAGCACGTGCTCTCACCAGCTGAGCCATGCTGTCACCTGTTGGCAGCTCAGCAGCAGCTCAGCTCAGGGGCAGCTCACTGGCCCATGTGGGAATCAAACCTCTGTTGCTCAGAGCTCACACTCTTGAGTAAGCTTTTAACCAACTGAGCCACTCAGCTGGCCCCAGATTTCATTCATTTTTATTACTGAGTAATATCCCATTGTATATATGTACCAAGTCTTCTTTTTCTGTTTACCTATTGATGGACACTTAGGTTGCTTCCATATCTTGGCTACTGGAAGTAATGCTGCAGTGAAATAGGGGTGGATATATCTTTTTAAATTAGTGTTTTTGTTTCCTTTGGATAAATATCCAGAAATAGAATTTCTGGGCTGTATGGCAGCTCTATTTTTAATATTTTAAGGCATCTCCATACTGTTTTCCATAGTTGCTGCACCATTTACAATCCCACCAACAGTGTACTAGGGTTCCCTTTACTCTGTAGCCTCAGCAACAATTGCTGTTTGTTGATTTATTATTAATAGCCATTCTGACAGGTGTGAGGTGATATCTCATTGTGGTTCTAATTTGCATTTATCTGATGATTAGTGATGGTGACCATTTTTTTCCTGTGACTTTTGACCATTTTTTCCTGTGCCTGTTGACCATCTCTATGTCCTCTTTGGAGAAATGTTTGTTCAGGCTTTCTGCCCTTTTTTCCCCCCAAGTTTCAGAATTTTTTTTGACATTCAATATTATTTTATATTAATTTCAGGTGTATGGCATAGTGGTTAGACATTTATATAATTTAAGAAGCTATCCCCTTGATTAGTAGTCTAGTACCCACCTAGCACTATACATAGTTATTACCATGTCATTGACTATATTCTCTGTGCTTTACTTTACAGCCCCATGAATATTTTGTAACTACCAATTTGTACTACTTAATTCCTTCACCTGTTTCACCCTACCTGCAATTCCCTCCCATCTATCACCTCAACAAATCTAGGACCCATCTGGCACCATACATAGTTATTGCAATATTATTGACTATATTCCTTATGCTTTACCCTACATCCTGATAAATACTTCATAACAACCAATTTGTACTTCTTAACCTCTTCCCCTTTTTTACCTACACCCACAGTCCCCCTCCCATCTGGCAACCCTCAAAATGTTCTTTGTATCTATGAGTTTCTCTTTCGTTTGTTACTTTTGTTCTTTAGATCCCACATATAAGTGAAATCACTTGCATCTGTCTTTCTGTCTGACATACTCCCCTCTGCACAATACCCTCCAGGTCCATCCATGCTGCTGCAGATGGCAAGAACCCATTCCCAATCCTGGCAGATCAATATTACATTGTATATATGTACCACCTCCTCTTTATCCATTCTTCCATCAACAGACACCCAGGCTGCCTCCACATCTTGGCCATTGTAAACAATGCTACAATTAACATACGGATGCACACATCCCCACAAAGTAGCATTTTAGGTTTCTTCAAATAAATACCCAGAAGTGGGATTACTGGGTCCTTCTTTGTTTCTTGTTAGCCTTTGTTGTAAGGTCTATTTTGTCTGGCATAAGCATTGCTACTCCAACTTTTTTTTTTCATTTCCATTTTCATGAAAAATCTTTTTCCATCCTTTTGCTTTCTGTCTGTGTGTCTTTCAATCTGAAGTGAGTCTCTTGTAGGCAGCATATGTAAGAGTTTTGTTTTCTTATTTATTCAGCCACCCTATGTCTTTTGATTGGAGCATTTAATTCATTTACATTGAAAGTAATTATCATTGATAGATATGTAGCTATTGCCATTCTATTATTCATAATTTTGATTCTTTTTCCATCTTAAAGAAGTCCCTCTAAGATTCCTTATAATATTGTTTTGGCGGTGATAAACTCTTTTAGCTTTTTCTTGCCTGGGAAGCTCTTTATCTATCCTTCGATTTTAAATGATAGCCCTGCTGGGTATGGTAGTCTTAATCCTTGGTTTTCATCACTGAATATTTTGTGCCAATCCCTTCTGGTCTGCAAAGTTTCTCTTGAGAAATCAGCTGAGAGTCTTATGGGAGCTCCCTTATAAGTTACTAATTCTCTTTCTCTTGCTGCTTTTAGTATTTTCTCTTTGTCTTCTAACATTTGTCATTTTAATTGTAATGTGTTTTGGTGTGGCCTGTTTAGGTTCATCCTGTTTGGGACTCTCTGTGATTCCTGGACTTGTATGTCCATTTTCTTCACCAAGTTAGAAAAGTTTTCAGTCATCAATTCTTCAAATATTTTCTCAACCCCTTTCTTTCTTTTTTCTCCTTTTGGTACCCTTATGATGAGAATGTTGTTATGCTTGATGTTGTCCTGGAGGTCTCTTAAACTATCCTCATTTTTAAAAAAAAAATTTATGCTGGTCTAATTGGCTGTTTTCTGCTATCTTTTCTTCCAAACCACTGATTTGATCCTCTGCTTCATCTAGTATACTAGTGATTCCTTCTAGGGCATTTGTCATTTGAGTTATTTTATTCTTCACTCTGACTGATTCTTTTTTATGTTTTCTATGTCCTTTTTTATGCTTGTACCCGCTCTGTTGAAGTTCTCACTAAGTTCCTTGAACATCGTTATAACCAGTGTTTTGAACTCTGTCCCTAGTAGGTTGCTTGCCTCCATTTTGCTTAATTAATTTTTTTGGAGTTTTCTCTTGTTTTTTCATTTGGGATGCATTTCTTTGTTTTCTCATTTTGGCTGCCTCTCTGTGTTTGTTTCTATGTATTATGTAGATTTACTATGTCTCTTAGTCTTGGCCGGGTGGCCTTATGTAGTAGGTCTGTGAGGCCCAGTGGCACAGTCTCCCTAGTCACCTCCTCTCGGTGCTCCATGAGAGTCCGTTTGTGGGTTGTCTGTGCCCTCTTGTTATAGTTGAGCCTTGATTGCTATTGGCACATCAGTGGGTGGGATTGACTCTCAGGCTGATTGGCTGTGGGGTTTGGCCTTATCCACAGCTTACAGGCTGCTGTGTGTGTGGGGGGGTTACCACACAAAGTGGGATTTGCCACAGTGGGCTCTGGTGCCTGTTGAGACCACCCGTTTTGTATGCTGCTTGCGGGGCTAATTGGGCACTGTTCTGCTGTGGTCTGAAGTCAATTTCCAAGTATGTGGGGTTTTTTGGAAGGGGCTTTGGTGCTGGCCCAGGTCATCCATTGCCTGTGACTGACCATGGGCTACCTAGTAGGAGCTACAATGTGATCCATAATTGTTCATTGTTTGTGCTGGACCTGGAGGTGAGTGGGAGAGGCCTCATTGTGTACCAAGGACATCTGCCACCAGTTATGGACCTGAAGTCGCTCTGCAAAAATCCAGGACACCCCAAGGCCTGCTGCCACCTGCCAGCTCCCTTAAGGTTCAGCCACTGATAGAGTCTCATGTGGTATGCAAGTTGGGTGAGGCAGGATCTCAGGGAGTCACTAAAGGGATGTGGTACCCAGGTTAATGTAGATTCTGGTTTGGTGCCAATGCTAAGCCTGGAGCAACTCAGCAAAAGTCTCAGAGCACACTGAGGCCAACCTCTATCCACCTGGGGTTTGCCAGACTCTGATAGCTTTCTAAGAAAAAGTGCAATGAGAATGGGGCTGGCTTCTCACAGAGAAACTACCTCCAGTGTTGGAGGAGTTGGGTGGGGCAGGCTCCCAGCAAAGCTCACCAGACAAATTCAGATTCAGACTTAAACTGGTGGGGGAGGGCTCAACACAGAAAAGATACTGTCCACCTGCTTGCTGCACAGGAGGAAGACCCTCTCAGGGAAAATGAAGACCATCCTCCAGCCCTCACTCTGAAGCCACACACCTCAGTCTTCCTTTCATATGCCTCTGACACCCCCAGAGTCACAGGCCCTCCGCTGGAGCCCAGGGTGAGAGCCTGCAAGCAAGCGACTCTGTGTTTGGGCTGTTTAAGAGGACGTCTGGGTTTCCCACAGCCTTCCATCCCATCTGGATGGTTGAAATACCCACTGTTTTTTCACAGCCAAATGTTGTGGGGGCTCCTCTTCCTGGCACCGATACTGTGAGCTGGGGAGCCAGTTGTAGGGCTGGCCTCTCTCACTCCTCTGGGGAGAATCACTGTGGCTGAGACATCCCTCCTGATTGCCTACTGCCACGCATAGATTTCGGGCTTGTTTCGTGTCTCCACACCTTCTACAATTCTCGACATGTCTTCTTTTTTATAGTTTTAGTTATAGGACTTCTGTTCAGCTGACTTCAGATTGTTCTCCAGTTTGATTGTTCTATAATTTAGTTATAATTTTAATGTGCTCATGGAAGGACAGAGGCACAGTGTTTATCTACTGCACCATCTAGGATCTCTTCCTTCTGCCCTTTTTTAAAATGATTTTTTTTCTGGTGTTAATTGTATGAGTTCCTTATATATTTTGGATAATAATCTCTTATCGGATGTATCATTGATGAATATCTTCATACATTCAGTATGTTGTCCTTTTATTTTGTTGATGGTTTCCTTCACTGTGCAAAATCTTTTTAGTCTGATGTAGCCCCATTTGTTTACCTTTTCTTTTGTTGCCATTAGCCAAAGACACATATCTAAAAGTGTATTGCTACAAGTGATGTCAAAGAGTTTACTGCCTATGTTTTCTTCTAGGAGTTTTATGGTTCCAGGTCTTATATTTAAGTCTTTTTTTTTTAAGATTTTATTGGGGAATTGGGGGAGGGGAACAGCGCTGCGGAATCAGGGGAAGAGGAACAGACAAGTTGCTGTTGGTTTTTTCTTCAGTCTAGTTGTGGAGGATGTTGCTTCACTGGCCCAAGCTGGCACCATCATTGTGCTCTTCCCGGGTGAGGCAGATCAGTCGCCAACCTCTGGATGGCCACTCACGGTGGCTGCTGGCCGCTCACGCTGGCTGCCAGCTACACATGGTAGCTTATGGCAGCCCACTGCAGCAGGGGACTCAGCCTATGCCGTCTCAGGTGACCCACGGCAGCCCAGCTCCAGGTCGAGCTGTTGTTCAGCATCTTAGCTGTAGAGGGCAGTGTCATTGGCCTTCATATGTGGGATCTGAACCGGGGCCCTCTGGCATCCCAAGCCAGTTCTTAACCAACGTGCCACTCAGCTGGCCCTTATATTTAAGTCTTTAATCCATTTTAAGCTTATTTTTGTATACAGTGTAAGACAGGGGTCCAATTTTATTTTATTTTTTACATGTGTCTGTCCAGTTTTCCCAGTACCACTTATTGAAGAGACTGCCTTTCCCCCATTGTATGTCATTGCCTCTTTTGTCATAGATTAATTGACCATATAAGCAAAGTTTTACGTCTGAGCTCTCCATTCTATTCCATGGATCTATATATCTGTTTTTATACCAGTATTATACTGTTTTGATTATTGTAGCTTTGTAGTATAGTTTGGTATCAGAAAGTATGATTCCTCCCACTTTGTTTTTTCTCAAGATTTCTTTGACTATTTGGGTCTTTTGTGGTTCTATAAATTTTAGGAGTAGTTGTTCTAATTGTGAGAAGAATGCAATTGGTGTTTTAATAGGGCTTGCATTGACTCTGTATATTATTGCTTTAGGTAGTAAGGACATTTTAACAATACTAATCTTTCCAATCCATAAGCCTGGTATACCCTTCCATTTATTTGTATCTTCAGTTTCCTTCTTCAGTGCCTTATAGTTTTCAGAGTACAAACCTTTCACCTCTTTGGTTAAATTTATTTGTAGGCATTTTATAATTTTTGATGCAATTGTAAATGGGATTGTTTTCTTCTTCTTCTGATAGCTCATTATTGATATATAGCAATGCAACAGATTTCTGTACATTGATTTTATATTCTGCAACTTTACTGAATTTATTTATTAGTTATAATAGTTTTTTTGGTGGAGTCTTTAGGGTTTTCTATATGTAGTATCATGTTATGACAGTTTTACTTCTTCCTTTCCAATTTGAATGCCTTTTATTTCTTTTCTTGCTAGATTGCTGTGGCTGGGACTTCCAATATTATTGGGTTGTCAGAAAAGTCATGACATATTTTTTCTACATTTTTCGTTGCAAAACTGCATCGTGACTTTTCTGACAACCCAATATGCTGAATAGAAGTGGTAATAGTGGGAAAATTTGTCTTAGTGTTAATATTAGATCTTAGAGTATGATATTAGCTGTATGTTTGTCACAGATGGCCTTTATTGTGTTGAGGTATGTTCCTTCTATTCCCATTTTGCTGAGAGTTTTTATCATAGAAGGTTGTTGAATTTTGTCAAGTGCTTTTTCTGCATCTATTGAGATGATCATTTGATTTTGATTTTTTGTTTTGTTAATGTAATATATCACATTGATTAATTTATGAAGGTTGAACCATCCCTGCATCCCTAGGATAAATCCCATTTGGTCATGGTGTATATTTGTATTTTTAATGTATATTTGAATCTGGTTTGCTAATGTTTTGTTGAGAATTTTTGCATGTATGTTCATTAAAGGTATTGACCTGTATTTTTCTCCTTTTGTGATGTTTTTGTCTGGTTTTATAGAATGAGTTTGGAAATGTTCTTTCTACTTGGAGTTTTTGAAATGGTTTAATAAGGGTAAATATTAATTTTTCTTTAAATGTTTCATATAATTCATCTGTGGAGCCATCTGGTCCTTTTATTTGTTTAGAATTTTTGGAATTTTGATTACTGCTTCAGTTCATTGTTAGAATTATTCTGTTTAGATTTTATATTTCTTTCTGGTTCAGTCTTGGAAGGTTATAGGATTCTAGAAATTTATCCATTTCCCCTATTTGTTGAATTTATTGGCATAGAATTATTCATAGCATTCATTAATAATTATTTGTGTTGTTGGTTATAATTCATCCTCTTTCATTTGTGATTTTATTTATCTGAGCTCTTTTGTTTTCTTGATGAGTTTAGCTAAGGTTTTGTCAGCAATTTTCAGTAAGCATTCACTCTAAACTTGTAAAATTGGGGAATCAATATGGGTATTTCAAAATAGTTTACTAAGATCATAAGGCTTCCCTTTCTCCCAATATCTAGGTGGAGTTAAGGGTTATAGTAAATTTTTATAAAATGAAGTGTAGTTTATTAATTAATTTTGTAAATCCAAAATATAGTTAACCCTTGAAGAATACAGGGGTAAGGAGTGTCAACCATCACCACCCCCGCCCCCAGTCAAAAAAACTACATGTAACTTTTTACTGTACAGTTAGCCTTTCATGGATTCAACTAACTGTAGATAAACCATAGTTAGGAACTTGAAAATACTGTTTTTGACACACAGTTGGTTGAATCTATGGATGCAAAACTCATAGGTATGAAGGGTCAACTGTATTTATTGAAAAATAATTGTGTATAAGTGGACCCATGCAGTTCAAACCTAAGTTGTATAAGTATTTTAAATTATTATAAATAAACCAATATGTTTTCAAACATGAGGTTATTTAAATAACACAAGAATCCAATCAAATTATAAAAACACTAGGATTTGAGGGGGTGGGGGGAATGTTTTCTCAAGTCCTATCAATTAGGTAAGCTACACCTACAAACTTTCAGCTAACTCTCAAAGGCAAAGCTGATCACTGATGGCAAAACCATGACATATAATTGCATGTCCTCAGTCTAACATCCAAGCTTCTACCTCATGTATAACTAGGAGAGATTGTATTGACCTTCTAGCCATTATGATTGAACATGCATTCATAGGCTCAGTTGGAAGCTGGCAATGAGAATAGAACTATGTATAGAAACTTCTGGAGAGACCTGGGCAAAGAAGAGAGAGGTTGCTTTAACCAATACAGTCTTCTTCCACAGCAAGATGGGGAGGTTGGAAATGAAGGAACCTTAATAATTTCAAATCAATGACAGCCTAACACAGAAAGAGTTTAGGTAAAAGAGGCTTGCCAGAAGAAAAAAATTCCATGGCCATTCAATTGACACATTCACCTGAAGCCCCTGGTATCCTACAAATTTCTTTTAGGAATCCTAGAAACTTCAGAAATAATTGTAGCCATGGCATTTCTTATTGTCCCTTCCAGATCCATGCAGTTCCCTTCCCCACCTTGCTCTGTGCCCTAGGGTGCTTCCCTGTCCAGATCACCTCACAGTTTCTCTTATGTGCTGGCTTTCTGTTGAGTCAACCAATAGGGAGTACCAACAACAGGATGCTAGAGGGAGGAAAGGGGAAAAGATCAGGAAGGTTATTCCTCCACCTTCCTTTCTGAGGGTCACCATGGGTGAGCCACATCCCTCATTACAGTTTTGTCAGGTGGGCATCTCTACACAACTCTCACAGTGTCAGGGGTCTGGTGAGCCTCTTTCCTTTTACCCTTTCCCTGCCTAGGGGTGATAAGAGCCTTAGGTAATTGCATTCTCCCTTTTGGTGTCTCTACACCCTGCTCACACTTGGTAAATAATCTCTTTATTAAACTCTCCTCAAGTTACCCAATTTGAGTCTACTGTTTGCTTTCCACTGTGACCCTCACTGATACAAATAATATTAACTTTTGAAAATATTTACTTAAACTCTGTAAACACTGTGCCATTTATACCCTCACCCCCAAGAATTCCACAAAGAGGGTGTTATTATTCCATCTTATAGGTAATGAATTTAAGATCTAGAGAAAGTACAATCATGCAACTAGAAAATAACAAGCAAAAAATTGAACCCAGGCTGTTTGAGCACAAACTCCAATTTTAACCAATATGGTGTGCTGCTTTGATGATTGTCAAACCTCACCATGTCTACAACATTCAGCAAGTCAATAAAATATTTTCAGAAACTGTTCCCCCGAGCCTGCATCCAATAGTGTGGTACAAATAGATCAGTACCTTGTCTACAACTGATGAAAATGATTAGCATTATTGCTGATGATTTTCAGAAGTACTCATTCCAAGCTTTTTTCTTCATCCTTTTAAAATAGACTAATAAAATTTTGGATCTGTGAGGTCCACAGGTGTTGGAGTTTGAGTGGGAGCAAGAGAAAGAGAGAGAGGATGAAAAAGGTCCAGATGGGCAGGTCATGTGTAAATATCGAGTCATTCCTACCCAGTCTTTGGTCTTCAATAAGAGCGACAGATGTACATATTTTGAGTGTTGACCTTTGAATTCAAGAGTAAGCTTTTATAGACAAGATCTCGACTGTTGTTCAATAGAGGGAGAGGCTTATGAAAGGGAGAGACAAAATGAAATTTTGTCTGCCAAATTAGACCAGCCAGCAGCTGTATATTTCTTAAAATGTATATACATTTTAAGAAAGGTAAAAACTGTATTAAAATTACGCTGATGGTAACCATTTTGAGCACCTGTTGTAATTGCTGAAGTCAAATGTGAATTGTATTCATCTTTTGTTATTGGTATATATTGAATATTACAATTTTAATGCAGTTTTTTTTCCTTTCTTAAAGCTGTATAGATTTTTTTGGCACCCTCTGTATATATATATTTATATATTATATATAATATTATATATATTACATATAACATGTATGACATATATAATATATAAATATTTACATATTATATATTATATATGAAAATATTTACATATTATATATTATATATTATATATTATATATATATTTAATATATAAAGAGATTTTAAGAAAGTAAACAATTATAGGAAATGTTTCCTATTAGAAGCTTTTATTTTGCTACTTTATTTAAAAATGAATCTAATATGATTCTCAAGTTTTATCATCATGTTTTTTAAAAGTACACCTGTATTAATTATCTATTGCTTGAAATATTACCCCAAACCTTAGTGGCTTAAAACAATAAAAATTTACGATCTCACAGTTTCTGGGGGGTAGTATTGGAAGCTGCTTATTTGGGTGATTCTGGCTTAGGGACTCTCAGGAGGTTGCACTCAAGAAGTCATCGGGGGTTTCTGTCAACTGAAGTCTTAATGGAGAATTCCAAGATGGCTCACTCATGTGGCTATTGGCAAGAGGCCTCAGTTCCTCACCACATGGACCTCCTTATAGAATTGCTTTAGTGTTCTAGCATGGCACTTGCTGCTCCGATTCAGTGATCCAGGAAGAGCATGATGATGGAAGCTGCAATATTATTTATGACCTAGCTTCAGAAGATTCTGTAGAATCCAACTGGTTACACAATTCAGCCCTATTCAAAGTTGGAAGAGGTCTACATAAGGATGTAAATACCAGACGTGGGGAATACTGGGGGTCATTTTAGAGTCTGGTTACGCAGTAGCATTTTCTTCTAAAGTAGCCAGCTATTATGGAAGTCTTTCTGAAACGGACTGATTGATAAGCAATTCTACTGAGCAATAGAGTCAGGGAACCCCATCCCACATTTAGTTGTTCCACACTTACATGCCTTAAGATAACAGTTTAATAAGTAGCCAAACTGTTTTGTGAAAACAAGGACCTCAGTGCAATTCATTTCACTTGTGCGTATGATTCTGGCCTGGAGTCTGAGGATAACCAGATCTCCAGAGCTGGAACCAAAATGTGACTTGTGCTGAACAGACTTGAGTTTGGATAGACAATCTCTCCCCTGCTAATTCTTCTCCTCCTCCTCCATGAGGATCAGAGCTTTAACTCCAGCATGGAATAAACAAAAGAGAGGAAAATTCCTTTGTAAGCCCACCAGAACCTAGTAAAAATAGAACCATATGCTGTGGAACCCAATCCGGAAATTCCAGCTTAACGTAAAAAATATAAAATACCATCCTCATTTGCCAAGCTTTTGTAAAGAAGATGAGTGACTGCCAACCCAAATAAGAGGGAAAGCCAAATGAGTTAAAGTGCTAAGCACATTTTAATACTACCCCTCACCCCACCAAATCATAAATCTAATGTAGGTAAGGCCTGTGGATGAGAGCCTGGGAGATTATCTTTCATGACATTCCTTTTATTCACCCACAGCCCAAAGTTTAATGTGTAAACATAGTAGATTGTACTGACCCAGAGCTCAAAGGGAGGGTAACACCATTACTTGAGAATCAGCCCCTAAAACTAAACTCTAACGAAGGCATTTTTCTTCATGAGAAATAGAAATTACAGAGATAGTTAGAAAAGCATTGAAATTTATATAATGGTAGTATCATATGCATTAATTTAAATAGTGCGTCATTTCATTGCAAATTTTTGACATACACACGGTGATTGTATGACAAAATGCCAGATGCAAGCATTACAAAACTCTTTACAGAAATGTCCATTGTGTGCTCTCTGGGTCACTAACTCAGCAACTGTTACTTATAATTATGTAGTTGCTCAGGCCAGAAAACTGGGAGGCACCCTTGACATTTCTCATTCATGTACTCATGCTTCATATTTAATTTACTATCAAGGCTTCTACATCTTATACCTCTCTCAATTTGTTCCACATCTGTCCATCTCCACCACCTCATTCAGGCCTTTTGTCTAGAGAGCTGCAGTCATCACATTATTTTCCCTGCTTCTGCTCCTGTTATGCCCTTCCCCGCAGTAGTTGTATTAGTTTCTGCTGTAACAGACAAACTCAAAATAAATGTATAGGGAAGTGTGGACATTAGCAACCCAGGGTGGTATGGCCTTTCTCAAATCACTAGAGACCCAGCCTTCTTCATTCCTGTGTTCTGCTATGTGGTTTCTGTTCCAAAGTCACTTCATGGTTCAAAATGGCTGCCACAGTTTCAGACATTACATCTGCATTGCAACTAGCAGGAATAAAGAGAGAGTTGAACATGATCACTCATGTTCTTTAAAGGACACTTCCTAGAATTATACACACAAACCTTTACATTGCATTGTCCATAACTTAATCCTATAGCCACATGTGGTGCCAAGGGAGACTGGAAAATTTAGTCTTTATTCAGTAATGTACTAATACAAATCAGGGCTGTTAATACTGAGGAAGAAGAAAAGAGTAGAAATTAGGAAGATAATAAAGCACATTCATAATTTCCTATTAGGGACTTTGTTCTCTCCTTATTCATAGAGCCTGGTTAAGGTGTCTTAGTTTGGGTTCCCCTACAGCAGACTTTGGGGGCAGTTTCTGCTCCTCCCCTCCCACATCACCTCAGCCAGAACATGGTCTCTGTATATCTTATGAGGACATGTTCATGGAGGCCCCATAGACCATGGTAATGAGTTTAGTTGATTGTACAATGGGAAGCCACTATGGAGCTTTAAGCATGAGAGTGACATGATCAAATTTCTGGTTTTCAAAGATCACCTTGGCTACTCAGTAGAACAGAATGGAGTAAGGCAAGCACAAAGCAAGGAGACCATATAGGAGGGTTCTGAATGTGGCTACCCTTGAGTCACACTGTGGCTGTTGAGCCAATAGTAACTGGATGTTGTGAAAAATTGAGGAGTGGTCAGGAAAGCCCCAGGTTTTGGGTGGAGATGCCATTCACTGAGGGGAATTGCTCATAGGGGTGTGCTGGGAGAAGAGCACACCAGTGGAGAGAAAAATCAAAAGCTTTTTCCTAGATGAATCAGTAGTGCCTTGCAGGCCTCCAAATAGAGATGTCAGGTAGGCAGTTGATACATGAGTCTGGTGTGCAAAGGTAGGGTCGGGGCTAGAAGTGTACAAGCACATACATTTTTTTTTTATTCATAAGCACATGATGGTATTTAAAACCATGGAACTTGGTCAGATCACCCATGGAAGGTAGAGATAAAAGAAGAAGAGGGGAGAGGAAGGGAGGGGATGGAGGAGGGGCTAATGACAAAAACTTCATGAACTTCAACGTGTACCAACTATGGAACCAAGGACATGGACCCCTAGAAAACTCAGTTCCCTTATCTGTAAAATAGGAACATGTATGGGAAAGTGCATGGAACACCATGTAGTGCTTAAAAATGGAAGATAGTCCTTAAGTTTGCATCAAAAGGTAAATAATTTGAAATAATTGATTACCTTTATCCAGTCAACAAAATGTTTTATAACCAGCTGTTATAAAAATAACTTGTGGATTTCCAGTCAAGATGGCAAAGTAGGTAAATATTGTGCTTGCCTCCCCTCATGACCTTATCAACCATTGAGAATCACCTGAAGTTTACCTGAACAGAAGTACTACAACTGAGGACATACAGAAGAAGCCACCAGGAGACTGGTAGGAGGGGTGGAGATACAGAACGGGCTGGGTCCACACCTGTGTGTGACAGTTAAAAATCAGGAGGGCTATCTCAGCTGCAGAGGTCTTCCTGGATGAGCGAGAGGTCCCAGTCCCACACCAGGATCCCCAGCCCAGAATTCCAGTGCTGAGAAGTACCCACAACTTCTGGCTGTGAAAACCAGCAGAGATTGCATCTGAGTGACACAGTGAGCTGCTGGAGTCCCAGGCATTTCTCTTAAAGGGTTTTCACATGGACTTACTGGCTGACAAACTCACCTGCTCTGAGCTCCAGTACTGGAGGCACCAGTACTGGACATATGGGGAGGAACTGAATTGTCTGACTTTTGGATGGGCAGTTTTCTCCCAGACAGAAGTGCTGAGAGAATCCATTATTTTTTTGGTAAGCCCTCTGCCTTCCTGGCATGCAGACATATGTGACTGCCATGTTTGAGTTTCCATCAACCTAGTTAACACTGTTTGCCCTGCCCTGGTGATTCTCTGAGACCCTGCCTCACCCAACTTGCAGACCCACGCAAGCCACTTCCATTGGTTTTTCCATACAAATGGCTTGTCTTGTCTTATGCTGCAAACTTTCCCAAAATCTCTCAAGGTTCACAAACTCCAAAGGCGGAGCATCTAGAGTCAGTGTGTCCTGTGCCCCTTGCTGAATAGCCCCAAACCTGGCACTAGTGGCAGCCAACTTCAGTTGGAGGCTTGGCCTCTGGAGGCACCTCCAAGCACAGCATGGGTGGCTGACATCTGCAGATTGCTTTGTGGCTAACGCCAGGAGGCCCTTGGTAGGGCACAGGCTGTAGCTGAACTTGACCTGAGATGGGGCTCCTCCCAGAAGGCCCTGAGGCTGGCACACCAGGAGGCTGGCTTCAGACTGAACTGGAGCACCACCCAGCTTACTCTGCAGATGATACATCCAAGGATAGACTGGGCAGGCAGCAGAACCCTGCTAAAGTGAGTTCTGCTCATAGGGTCAGCCCCTGCACAACACCTTCTCTACTGTAGTCATACGCAGTCTACACAACCAATCAACTCAAGGGTTAATCCCTTCCACTGATGTGAAAGCAGCAATCAACACTCAACAACTACAGAATGACACACATAACTGACACAAGAGACATACCTGGAGCACCAAGCTCAGGTACCCAAGGAGACTGCACCACTGGGCCCCACAGGACACCTAATGCATAAGGTCACTCTAGTAAGACCAGGAGACATAGCAACTCTACCTAATACATAGAAACAAACACAGGGAGGCAACCAAAATGGGGAGACAAAAAAAAATGTCCCAAATAAAAGAACAGAGCAAAGCTCCAGAAAAAGAACTAAACAAAATGGAGACAAGCAATCTACCACACACAGAGTTCAAAACACTGGTTATAAGCATGCTCAATGATCTTAGGGAGAACGTCAACAAAGAGATAAGAAACATAAAAACAGAGATAGAAAACATATAAAAGAACCACTCAGAAATGAAGAATACAATAACTAAAATTAAGAACACATTAGAGGAATTAACAAGAGATTAGATGAAACAGAGGATCAAGTCAGTAATTTAGATATTAAGGTAACAAAAAAATTACTCAATCAGAACAACAAAAAGAAAAAAGAATCCAAAAAAATGAGGATAGCTTAAGGGACTTCTGGGACAATATCAAGCTTACCAACATTCACATTATAGGGATACCAGAAAGAGAAGAGAGAGCACAAGGAAGTGATAATCTATTTGAAAAAATAATGATGGAAAACTTCTGTAACCTGGCAAAGGAAATAAACATACAAGCCCAAGAAGTGAAGAGAGTCCCAAATAAGATGAATCCAAGATGTGAGGATGGATCCAAGATTGCAGAGTAGATAAACACTGTGCTTGCCTCATCACATGAACACATAAAAATTACAACTAAATTACAGAACAATCAACCTAGAGAACCATCTAAAGTCTAGCTGAAAAGAAGTTTTATAACTAAGAAGAAGCCACATTGAGACTGGTAGGAAGGATGGAAATGCAAAACAGGCTGATCCCAAACCTCTGTATGGCAGATAGAAAGTGGGAGGGATATCTCAGCCATAAAGTTTCCCACAGAGGAACAAGGGATCCCAGTATCACACCAGGATCCCCAGCCAGGAGTACTGGTACAGAGAAGAGGAACTCCCATTTGGCTGTGAAAAACAGTGGGGATTCTGACCACCTGGGTGGAACAGAAGGCAACAGGAAACCTAGCTGTCCTCTTAAAGGGCCCACACAGATTTGCTCACAGGCACTCACCCTGGGCTCTAGCTGAGGGACAGTGACTCGGGCGGTGTTGGAGACATACGAGGACTGAGTTTTGTGGCTTTAGGGTGAGGACTGGAGAGACAGTTGGCATTTCCCCTGTGTGGGGTCCTTGTCCCATGCAGCTGGCAGGCAGGTGCCATCTTTCCTGACTTGAGCCCTCCCCCACACCCATGGCCAAATCTGATTCTGAATTGGTCTGGTGAGCTTCATTTTCTCTGCCCTCCCTGGTGACTCACTGACATGCTGCCACACTCAACTCTGTACTGCAGGAGGCTTGATCAATGGCTGAACCTTACAGGAGCTAGCAACTGGCAGCAGGCCTCAGGGTGTCCTGGCTTTTTGCTTAGCTACCACAGACCTGGTACTAGTGGAAGCCATCCTCAGTTCACAGCGTGGCCTGTCTCACATGCCTCCAGGTCCAGCAGAGGTAGCAACCAATCTTGGATTGTTTTGTATACCTACCAGGAAGTCCCTGGCCTGTCACATGCAGTGGCTGAACTGGGCCTGCACTGGAGCCCCTCCCAAAAGGCCCCAGAACCAACATACTAGGAGGTTGGCTTCAGACCACAGCAGAACATCACCAAATTAGCCCCATAAGTGGCACATCCAAAGGGTGGTCTCGACAGACACCAGAGCCCACTGGGGCAAATCCCACTTCATGTGGTAAGCACAGCAGCCTATAAGCTGTGGATGTGGTCACAGCTTGTCAGCCTGAGGGTCAATCCCACCAGCTGACATGCCCATAGCAATCAAGGCTCAACTATAACAGGGGGGCACATACAACCCACACAAGGGACACTCCTGGAGCACCCAGCTCAGGTAACTAGGGAGACTGTGCCAGGGCCCCACAGAGCACCTACTATAGAAGACCATCTGGTAGGACTGGGAGACGTAGCAGACCTACCTAATACACAGAAACAAACACAGAGAGGCAGCCAAAATGAGAAAACAAAGAAATACATCCCAAATGAAACAACAGGAGAAAATCCAGGAAAAGAACTAAACAAGATGGAGGGAAGCAATCTACCAGAGACAGAGTTCAAAACACTGGTTATAAGGATGCTCAAGGAACTTAGTAAGAACTTCAACAAAAAGATGGCAAGCATAAAACAAAAGAAAGACATAGAAACCATAAAAAAGAACCAGTCAGAAGTGAAGAATACAATGACTGATATAAAGAATGCACTAGAAGGAATCACCAGCAGACTAGATGAAGCAGCGAATCAATGATTTGGAAGACAAGGTAGCAGAAAACACCCAACTGGAACAGCAAGAGGACAGAAGAATACAACAAAATTAGGATAGTTTAAGAGACCTCTGGGACAACATCAAGCATAACAACGTTCACATCCATAGGAATATCAGGGGAGAAGAGAGAAAGCAAGGGATTGAGAATCTATTTAAAGAAATAATGACTGAAAACTTTCCTAACCTGGTGAAGACAATAGACATACAAGATCAGGAAGTGCAAAGCGTCCCAAACAAGATTAATCCAAACAGGCCTACACCAAAACACATTATAATTAAAATGACAAAGGATAAAGATAAAGAGAGAATCCTAAAAGCAGAAAGAGAAAGGAAACTAGTAACTTATAAGGGAGCTCCCATATGACTGTCAGCTGATTTCTCAACAGAAACTTTGCAGGCCAGAAGGGATAGGCACAAAATATTCAAAGTAATAGAAACCAGGAATCTACAATCAAGACTGCTGTACCCAGCAAAGCTATCATTTAAAATTGAAGGACAGATAAAGAGCTTCCCAGACAAGAAAAAGCTAAAGGAGTTCGTCACCACCCAACCAGTATTACCAGGAATATTAGAGGGACTTCTTTAGGACAAAAAATAAAATAAAAAATAAAAAATATAAATAATAGAACGACAATGACTACATATATATCAACAATAATTACTTTCAGTGTAAATGGATTAAATGCTCCAATCATAAACATAAGGTGGCTGAAATGGATAAGAAAACAAGACCCTTACATATGCTACCTACAAGAGATTCAATTCAGATTGAAAGACACACAGAGATTGAAAGTAAAGAGAGGGGTGGAAAATTTTATTTTATGAAAATGGAAAAAAAAACTGGGTAGCAATACTTATATGAGACAATATAGGCTTTACAACAAAGGCTATAACAAGAGACAAAAGAGGACTCAGTAATCCCACTTCTGGGTATTTATCTGAAGAAACCAAAATGCTACTTTGAGGAGAAGTATGCATCCATATGTTAATTGCAGCATTGTTTACAATGGCCAAGATGTGGAGGCAACCTGGGTGGTCATCAATGGATGAATGGCTAAAGAAGAAGTGGTACATATATAAAATGGAATGTTACTCAGCCATAAAAAAGAATGAAATCTTGCCATCTGCAACAATATGGATGCACCTAGAGGGTACTGTGCTTAGTGGAGTAAGTCAGAGAAATACAAATGCCGTATGATTTCACTTATATGTAGAATCTAAAGAACAAAACAAACAAATCAGAAACAAACTCATAGATACAGAGATCATTTTGATGGTTGTCAGAAAGGAGGGGGATTGGAGGTGGGTGCGTAAGGGGAAGGGATTAAGAAGTACAAATTGGTTGTTATAAAGTAGTTATGGGGATGTAGGGTATAGCATAAGGAATATAGTCAATAATATTGTAATAACTATGTGTGTATGGTTTCAGGTGGGTATTAGATTTGTCATGGTGATTGCCTCGTAAGTTACATAAATGAGTAATCACTGTGTTGTACACCTGAAACACAATATTTTATGTCAACTGTGATTGAAAAACTTTTAAAAATTGTTAAGAAAAATAAAAAAATAAAAACAACATGTAGTTTGGTTGTGTTTAATGTAACTGTTTTGTCCTTTTTATATATATATCAGTTTATGTGTTTAGGCATAGCCCATAGAACACCAGATAAAGGTAAAAATTATTATTAAAAGTGCTCATACAAGTAAAACCTCCCTTATAAGTCTCTTGTTTTATATTAAAAGTGACATTCCCTTAAACACTCCAGGGAAAAAAATTTGGAAGATAAATATCTAAAAGAAGACAAAAAAAGAAAATGTGTCTTTTATTTTACGTTAAAGGCTAGCCATCAAATTTTTTTAAATTTCCTGCATATCATAATTAAGAAATGAAAAGAAAAATGGCTAACATTTCTTGAGCACCCACCATATACAAAGCATTTTGACAATTATTGTGTACATTACGTCATTTGATTTTTCCAGCTCTCGTATGAGGTGGATATTAGTAAATTCATGTTACAATGGGAGAAACGGAGGCCCAGAGAGGATGAGTAACTTGTCAAGCTAGACAGCGGCAGAGCTGGTTAAGTTGACCCTGAAGCTCATGCCTTTAACCTTTCATTGTACTGTATCATAATTGTGATCTATGTCTTTTCAGTATTGTGTTAGTTTCCTATTGCTGATGGAACAAATAATCACAAACTTAGGGACTTAAAACAGTACTAATTTTTTATCTCACAGTTCTGTAGTTCAGAAGCCCAGATGTGGGTCTTATGGGCTACAATTCATGTGCCAACAGGACTGTGTTCCTTCTGGAGGCGCCAGAGAACCCACTCCTTCCTTTTTCTGCTTCTGGAGTCTTACAGTTTCTGATTCAGTAGGTCTGGGATGTGGCCTGAGAATTTGCTTTTCTATCGAGTTCCCAGGTGATGCATATGTTGCTCATCTGAGGATTCCACTTTAAGAACCAGGGCTAAATATTATATTCCTTCTGTTAAAATAGTGTATATTCTCTTTTCTAGTTGGACCCTAATTTTTTCAATGGCCTCCACTAATTAGCACACAGTCAGATCCAGCACTTGGGGAGATGGGGAACCAGCCCAACACTTTTAACCTGGAAACTTCCCATGAGATTGAATCAGTGTTCCTTGGCTCATGGCCCCTTCTAGCAATTAAATCATTAAATTACCTTGGTGTCTGCTTCCATCATCATGTCTCCTGCTCTGACTCTTACCCCCTGCCTCCCTTTTATGAGGACATCTGTGATTCCATTGGGCCCACTGGGCTAATCCAGGATGATTCCCCCATCTCAAGACCCTGCCTCGAGAACCACACCTTTGAAGTCCCTGTGCCATGTCAGGTGACACACCCACAGTTTCCAGGGATTCGATGTAGACATCTTTGGGAGCCATGATTCTGTCTACCATACCTACCTCACTGCCCTTTCATGCTCCCATCTTTCCATTGAAGAGGAAATGGTAATAAAGCATTTCAGCATCTTCATGCAGTGGCAGGTCTCCTTTCTTGGCATTTACTTACCTGTATCTGTTGGTATCAGGAGCATAGGAAGCATGGGCCCTGAGCAGAATGGGCCCTGCCTCCCTCTCATTCATTTACCTCCTTCAGGGTGGGTGCTAGGATATTGGGAAAATGAGTGTCCCCTTCGTTCGACAGCCTGGAGACTGGATTGCTCCTACTTTCAACACTCCCGTCACTCTCATGCCTTCCTCCCAAGGGAGGGGGAGAAGAAAGCAGAAGAGCCTTACTGAGTGAATGGAGGCTGTCTTGGCATTCAAGGCCTTTTGTGGTCAGATCCTGACTTTTCAACCACTATCCTCCATCCCCAGCTCCAACTACAGCCAGCTTTTCTCCAGCCCTGTCATGTAGCACTGCCTTTGCATACACACCTGTACCTTCAATGCCCCTGGGCTCCTTTGCTGGGTGAGAACTGATTTGTCTTTGAATATGGCCCATGTATCATGCTTTCAGGAATCCTAAGTTGATTCCCAATGTCTGGATTAGTGGACTGTCCTCTGGGTTCCCAATCATGGTGTTCATACCCATTTTTAGACAGGGTTCCTTTAGCTACTAATGCCCAAGCCCAGCTCAAATTTGGGGGACATAAGGGACTTACTGACTCCTGTAGCTGATGTTCAGGAGTAGGTCTGGCTTTGAGCATGGCTGGATCCAGGGCCTCAGACAATACTGTCAGCTCCATTAGTTTCCTCCCTCTCTCCTTCTCTCTACATCTCCCCATCTCTTAGTTCTGTCCTTTTTCTCACATCTTCTATGTAGCTTGGGACAATGACTGCCATCTACACATAATGCCATTTAGCAAGCTCAGTGTACAATAGAACCCTCTCTCAAGGCACACAAAGGTCATTCCTAGGGAGGCATCACTGGCCATATTGCTCCCCTGCCCATCAATGAACCCATCACATTGGTCAAGGAGGATAAATTTATCCATCATTGGCCCCCCTGGGTCATTGGTCTGACCTTTAGTGGGACCCACAGTGTGGGGAGGGGATCCCCAAAGAAACATTCTGAATGGACCAAAATCAAACTTGCCATAGACTTTTACAGCCTGGCACTTAATACTTTTTATTTTCCTTTATCTGTTTATATGTTGGGTTGTCAGAAAAGTCATGACACATTTTTGCAGTGAAAAACATAGAAAAAATACGTCATGACTTTTCCAACAACCCAATAATTAGCTCTTACTAATAATCACTTCGATTATATTATGTGAGCACACACTGTTCATTAATTGAACAAATACTGACCGAATGCTTGTTATGTGCCAGACACTGTGCTGGGCACTTGGTTCACCTCTGTGCTACAACAACCCTGCAGGCTGGGCACTCTCATCACCCCCACACCAAAGATGGAAGGCAGCACGTGACAAGCTGAGGCCACACATCTGGGTAAAAATAAAGGCAGAACTTGAACATAGGTCATTTGACTCTAAAGACTAGAGTCTTTCCGCTACCCTGTGTGAGCTTAGTGAGGGCAGAGGTTGAGTCTTGCTCATCTTTTTACCTCCTCTAGCATCAAGGAGTGCCCCCAGAAGGTGTTTAATAAATGCCCGTTGAAGGCATGAGCGAATGAACAAAGGAATGTCACTCCCCAGGAAGACCTGATGCTTCTCTGCCTGAGACATTCAAAAAGGAGATACAGCCAAGTTAGTGGGATCCCTCAAGACCAGCTTACAGAGGAGCGTGAAAGGTGACAGAGGGAAAGAAGAAAGAGCAGGAGTAACTGCTGTGTCTCAGTTTTGCTGAGACTGTCTTACCTCTTCTGGGTAACATAGCTTTATAAATTTTATTTTTAAGATTTTTTTTATTGGGGAATTGGGGGAGGGGAACAGCATTGGGGAATAGGGAAAGGGGAACAGACAAGTTGCTGTCCTTTTTTGTTCTTCAGTCTAGTTGTGGAGGAAGTCGCTTCACTGGCCCATGCTGGTATTATCATTGCGCTCTTCCCAGGTGAGGCAGATCGGTCGCCGGCCTGGGACTGCCGCTCACACCAGCTCTTGGCAGCTCTCGCTGGCTGCCGGTGCTCATGGTAGCTTATGGGAGCCCACTGAAGCTCCACTGCAGCCTAAGCTGTCGTTGGTGACTCATGGCAGCCCAGCTCCAAATCGAGCTGTTGTTCACCATCTTAGCTGTGGAGGGCGCAATGCCACTGGCCCTAATGTGGGATCTGAACCAGGGTCCTGCAGCTTGGATCTGGCAACCCAAGCCAACTCTTAACTAATGCGCCACTCGGCCGGCCCCTTTATAGATTGACTTGTGTCCCCAACCCCAGTACCTCAGGATGTGAACATATTTGAAAGCAGAGTTTTTAGAGAGGCAATCAAGTCAAAATGAGGCCATTAGAGTAGGCCCTAATCCAGTACGACTGTTACCATTTTAAAAAAGGGAAACTTGGACACAGAAACATGTGTAAAGGAAGATGATGTGGAGACACAGGAGAGGACAGCCTTCTATAAGCCAGGGAGAGAGGCCTGGGCTAAATGCTCCCTCACAGCCCTGCAGTTGCCTTGATCTCAAACTTCCTGCCTCCGGAATGGTGAGACAATAAATTTCTGTTGTATAAGACAGCCAGTCCATGGTACTTTGATATGGCAGTCTTAGGAAACTGTACACATAGACTTACTCTACACACACACACACATAACCACACACACACACACACACACACACACACACACACACAGTTTTTTCATTAAAATAATAAAATCCCCTAGTGAAATAACAAAACAATAATGGACACTTAGGAAATAAATCAACCAAATTCTATTTATAGTTATCACACCTTTCCCCACCACCATTAGAATTAATGGGCCTCATTTAAAGGAAGTAAAAAAAAAGACTCAAAAAGTCTCTGGTCTCCCACTTTCAACATAAAAGTGTCACTCAGGGGAAACCACCATATGAAATCCAGTTTTATCTGCATTTTACTTGGAAGCAGCCTCACTGGGATGCAGAAGTGGAACAAGAGATGAGAGAAACATCTGGAACCCGTTCACACATTGCTTCTCTAGAAGGAGCGCAGTCGAAAAGCCAGGAGCTGCAGAGGCTCCCAGGAGGGCTGCCAACCATCTCAGTGCCGGGCCTGAGAGTTTCCTGGGATGTGGTGCTTTTGTTGCTAGAATCGGGATGGTCCCAGGGAAATGGGATGGCTGGTCTTCCCTGCAGTCCTCAGGACACTGTGGCAGGTTCTGAGGGGAGCTCTGAAGTCAGACAGCCTGTGCTAGCACCCCAAGCTCTGCCTCATAGACGCCAGTCAACCTCTCTGACCTCACTTTCCTGAGCTCTAAGATGGTGTAGTAATAGTTGCCTCACAAAAGTATTGAATGATGTGGCAGTAGCCTCTGGATGTGCCCACAATGAGTACTTCTGCCTGAACTCAGATTCACTCACACTGCCCACACTTCTCTCACACAAAGCTACATGCCCTGCATTAGGTTCCAGGGCTTTCTATGCTGTAAGTCTTGCATGGCCAGTACTGAAATCCAGGCCAGAACAACAGAGGGGTCAACGCCTCTGGGTGCAGCCTTCTACTCACCATTTTTGAAAGCAGTGAAGAGGACCTCCAACCTCCCTTGACCGTCAGAGGGCATTTCTTGGAGGTATTCTCTATGCTTCTCAGAGGCCCCACTGCCAGTTGGTTCTGGAGCTTAGAGCAGCGAACTTGAGAAGTCCTTTATACTGTCCTGGTCTCCTTCTCCATGTCACTCCCCCACTTCCCACCCTCACTCCTGCTTCCTGGGATCACCTCTCAAGTAAATCCCCTGCACCCAAACCCTTGCCTCAGGCTCTGCTTTTAGAGAATCCCAAACAAGAAAGTTAAAAGTCACAAACAGACTTAACAAACACCCTTTGTTATTATTATTTGTCTGGGGTCTAGAGTTCAGGAGTGCTAGGAAAACTTGTTTGTAAGGTGAGCTATCTCAGGGACCTTGATGGTTTCCAAGCGGGCTGACATACTTTCAACGACAAGCCTGGAAACAGACTGGGTCTACCTGTAGATTGCTGTCACCTGGTTAAGCCAAAATTTGTTCCAACTGGAAATGACAGGAAGGGCTTGAGGCATTTCATCAGATCAGATGAGAGCATTTGCCTTCCTAACTGTAGAGGTGTGGGTTTCTAAACATATAAGCTTCCCCTGGTGGTTCTATATAGTTGGGGGAGGTGGAGGTGAGACCTGCACAGCAGCCACACACAATGCTGTACTATTCCCAGCGCATGGAAGGATGCTTATTGTACCCTTCCAACACTCATGTAGCTTTTTGTACAAGTAGCTATAGGCAAGAGACCTTGTAACAGAAATGTTTCTAACATTTTCAGTGTGACAAGCCATTTAACATTAACTAAAGACTGAAGCACACAAACTGGAAATGGCTCCAGCTGTTAGAAAACCTTGCTATAGGAGCTCCACAATCAGACTGGATTCAAAAGAAATGATGATGGTTTTCCACAACATGGCCATTTGAATATAAACCATTTACCGTAAGTATTTCTGCTCAAAGTTTCTCCAGATACAGGATCAAGATTATTTTAAAATCAGGCGATTCCAGAGGCTCATACTTGTGAAGGATATTGGTGGAGGTTTTTAAATATGCCCACATATTTTTTAGTTCCTCTCCCCTAAATATAAGCCAGTAGTGACTTGCTTCTAATAAACAGAAGAATGCTACAGAAATTATGCCATGTGGCTTCTGAGCTAGGGTAGAAAAAGGGATCGAAATTCCACCCAGTTCTGTCTTGGGGACCCCCTGAGACCAGCCACCATGCTATGAGGAAAGCCAGAAGCCAATGGAGAAACCACAAGGAGGCAAACAGCTTTCAGAAGGTCCCAGCCAACAGCCAGCACCACCGCCAGATAGGGGAGTGAGGGACCCCTCAGGTGATCCCCACGCCAGCCTCGGAGCCCCTCTTACTGAGAATGAGTAGGTCAGAAACAAGCTGTCTGTGCTGAGAACCATCCAACTCACCTATTCATAAGCAAAAGAAGTCCAGTTTTGTTCAGCTCCCGGTTTGGGGTGGTTTGTTACACATTGGACAATGATGGCAATGATGGTTGGTTCTTTGGAAAGGCCGGTGAGCTCGTCCTGCTAACAGATTCCTGACACAGGCAATCTGGCTCAGGCTCAACTCCCTCCTCCCCCAACCAGGTTCTCTTTGGGACCATCTGCTTCAGTGACTTGCTGCTGAGATCCCTGTGCCCCGAGGACGACCCATGTGCCTTAGACCGTTCTAGCTGCTATAACAAAGTATCACAAACTGAGTGGCTAATAAACAACAGAAATTTATTTTTCATGGTTCTGGAGAGGCTGAAAATCCCAATATCAAGGTGCCAGAAGGTTTGGTTAAAAGAACACTAATCCCATCCATGGGGGTTCCATCCTTAGGGCACAATTGCCTCTCAGAGGCCTCACCTCTAATAGCATCACCTTGGGGGTTGGGATTTGAACCTATGGATTTGGTGTGAGTCCAAATGGGAGACTGACATATCCTGGCTAGGTTGAAGGTGGGGTTGTGGCCACCACCACCACCCCCTTTCTCCTAATGGTCACTTTCTTACCACTTCTGCCTCCTTCCTGACTCTCTCTCCACACTCAGAAGCTCCTGGGAGGAAGCTTGACAACCTTAGGCCACAGAGGCCATCACAGGTTCCTAACTTGTTCCGCATTGTCAATCTAGTAAGAGGTAGAGGGGGCCAAGGGACAAGGTTATTGCTGTCCCACACACTTTTTTATGCATGGGTGGGAATGGTGAGCGGGTCTGATAACAGTGGGGATTCTGGCAAAATGTCAGTACCCACAAGCCCTGCAGAGACGTGTAGTCACAGTTGCTGGTGGTTCTCAGAATTTAGACTGAAGTCATGCAGGTGGGGCACTGACAACTCTGGGGCAGCGGGAGGTCTACAGCCTTTTACTCTAATGGGCCAAATAGCATTTGTTTTAGGCTTTGCAGAACACAGGGACTCTGTCTCAATTACACAACACTGCTGTTGTAGCAAAAAAGCAGCCTCAGTTAATGTATAAATGAATGGGCGTAACTAGGTTTCAGTAAAACTTTATTTGCTAAAACAGTGACAAGATTTGGCCCCAGGCTGCAGCTTGCTATCCCTAGCTCTGGGGGATTCCATTCACAAAGCTCAACACGAGCAGCCCTAAGCTGTGGGTCTGCTTAGCACTGCCTGCTCTTTGAGAAAGCAGGAAAAGTCCCAAAGAGTGCCAAACACCACCCTGTGGAGTGGTTTTCAAGGAGCAACAGAATCCCTGTGATGAGGCTAGAATCTTCCTTTCCTTTTAGGGAAGCTCCTTGGGTGCTCTACTCTTTCTTCAATGAAAATAAACCTTTTTGAGCACCTGCTATGTGTCAGGAATTGTGCCCAGTGCTGGGAATGTAACAGAGGACAAGGCAGACACAGTTCTGGTCTTTACTGAAATTGCAGATTTGTAGGGAAGATTGACTTTGAACAGGTCATTATAAATGGAATGAGTCTTATGAAAGTGGAGGCACAGGGGTGATGAGGGTTCTCCTGGGGGGAGGCCAGGCCATCTGAGGGATCAGGAGGAGGCTGAGGTCTAAAGGATGAGGAGTTAGCCAGGCAAGGGGTTGGGGGACAAGTGCTGCAGGTAGAGGGACCAGCATGGGCACAGTGAGTGGACAGCATGTATGGGGGAGCATAAACCTGCAGACTTCTTAATCCAGGGCTGTGTCTCTCCCCCATCTACATTTAACCTTTTGTAGATAATCAAATTCAAGATCAGAACCAGGCATCTCTCATCAAGCCTGCACATCTGTACAACTTGGTAGCACAGATTTTCAAAACATTGGAACTATTTTCTAATATTTGAAAGTCAAGGGATTTCAAATGTAATCTGGATCTCTGGCTTCTCATAAAAACATTCGAGCACCTGGGTACAATTCCTGCACAGTGATAACTGGCTTGGAGCTGCTGGCCGCTGCCCCCTTAGATGGGACACATGCTCCCCATTTTGTCCCAGTCTCCATCAGTCCCAGTTGCTTCATACCAGATCTGACTCACTCATTCACATTATCTGTCTGGCTGATGCAGCATTTGCGTTGGTGACTTTCTGACCCAGGGAAATCTAATGCTACCGAGAGGGAAGCAGATTCAAGCTGCTGCGAGAGAAGTACTTTATGGTGTCCTGTTTCTCCAAAAATAAATATGCATTGTGACAGATTAACTATGCTTGCCTAGAAATAACAATCACCATTACCCAATCTGCTGAATCCCTTGGTTACACTCCTGAAACCTGACTCAGGTTGGGCACGGCCTGAGAGAGGAAGTCTCTTTTTGGACCCCTTGCAGAAATCCTGAAGGGGTTAGGACAGCAAAGGAAGTCTTCAGAGAAAGGCTGCTGAGCTAGAGCTAGGCCCCAAATGATGGATGCCTTCTTTTCTCATCAAATCAGGGCTCTTTCTCTCCAGAAAAATCAATTCAGTGGTTGGAGGCTATCCTTTAATGTAGAATTTGGCAAAACTGTGCACCAAAGAACACAAGATCCAAACAATACTGACAGGTGTTTCAGGAAAAAGAAGTTGGAATGTCAAGAAATTGGGTGTTTGAGGTCCAGTTCCCCAGAGGCTGGCCCTAGCGCAAGCATTGATGAAGGGAGTGCTGCTGGGATGACTGTAGGGGAGTTGGGAATCAGGAAGTGTCTGCGCTAGTGAGGGAGCCCAGGCAAAGTCCCTGGGGTACAGTTTCGGGCTCCCAAAGAGCCTCAGGGCTGCCCAACCAGGACAGTATGTGGGTCGCTGGCCCGGGCAAAGTAAATTCCAAGGAACTTTCTGCTCTGCTGGCGGGTTCCCAGGTCCCATAGCCGAGGGGAGTTCTCTGGAGAAGAGCCACCCACAGGTGCCCTGCCAGTTAAAAGTGAAAGGGCTCTGAAACCAGTTGGGATGGACACTGGAATGAAGGATCTGCGGGGCATGGTGGAGGCTGCCGTTGTCAGCTGCTGCCGGCAATTGAAATGATTTACAAAGTTATAAAGTTTCTTGTGTGCAGAACTTTTCAGAGCCTTTAATGAGATCATTATCATCTCTATGGAAAAGAATATGATATATAACCATTCCTGGATCCTTCCGACTACAAGACACACTTTTTCCAGAATCCCTTCAGATCCCAGTTTTGGGAAACACAGCTCTTAGGGGTCTGCATGGTGGTGAGATGAGAGCAGGAAAGGGTTTCTCTTAGCCTCAGCTGCACCCTGTCCTGACATCCTTTGAAACCCCAGGGGAAGCCAGCCAGATGGGGCTCTGGGTCTTCAAGGGCATCCCCTCCCACCATAGCCTTTTGGCCCCACACTGGATGCTCAGTGCACAGTGCCCTCATAACTGACACCAGAGAGCATTGTGCCTTCAGCCAGGGTCCTCCAGGGTCCCCCGAGGGCCTTGCGAGGATGGCCCTTTCAAGCTTCTTTCCATTCTTGGAGACCTCAAATTCCTTCCCTGACTTCTAGAGTCAGCCTCTTGGACAGCCTTTCACATGTGACATCACCTGAACTGCCCATTGCCATCTCTTCCTTCCCTGCTTTGAACCTCCTGTGCCCCCACAAGGTTCACCTACTCACTCTTGACTAAATATGAGGTTGGACACTTAAGTTTGCAAACTCATCCTGGAAAAAGTGCTACATACCTCATTGCTGAATATCACTATGGCCACCTTCAAAGTATGCCCCTTGGGAAGCTATGCACTGATGCCAGTGCCTAGTCCACCCTTCAAAGCAATTTTGGAACTCTTTCTGGAATGGCCATCAGAGCTGTTGTCATATTATCCTTGATGTCCTGCATGTCATCAAAATGTCTTCCTTTCAATAATTCCTTTATCTTCTGGTAAAGAAAGAAGTCATTGGGGGCCAGATCAGGTGAGTAGGGAGGGTGTTTCAATACAGTTATTTGTTTACTGGCTAAAAACTTCCTCACAGACGGTGCCGTGTGAGCTGGTGCATTGTCGTGATGCAAGAGCCATGAATTGTTGGTGAAAAGTTCAGGTCGTTTTCATCTAACTTTTTCATGCAGCCTTTACAGCACTTTCAAATAGTAAACTTAGTTAACTGTTTGTCCAGTTAGTACAAATTCATAAAGAATAATCTTTCTGATATCAAAAAAACGTCAGCAACATTATTGCAACAAGTTCGCAAACTTAATTGTCAGAACTCGTATGTTTTTAAGCTAAATTTGTTATGGCAGGTCATGAGCTGGCTTTCTTGTTGACTCTTGTCATGTGTCTAATTTTTGTGTGATTTTGTTTGAATCTGCCAGACCAGGTTGGGAGCTCATCACCATCTTTATCTTCATTCTCACTGATGTGTCCTGAGCACATTTATTTGGCCCAGCAAAGGGACTGAGGAGGACGAGCCAGTGAAAAGCCAGGAGTGAGCAGCCCTCTGCTCTGTGGGACCCCTGGATGGGGGCTCTGCCTTGACTGTTCACATCCCAAGCTGAGCTGCCTTTCTCCTTGCTTAAGAGAAAGTCAATGGCATTCAAGAAATGACCTTGGTCTTAAAACCACTCCTGAGGAAATGCTGCTCTGACAGCAACTTCTAAATAAGTCCCTCCATTAACATTTACTGAGGCTCTTTGGGCTGGCCACTGAGGTCACTGCTTCTGTTGTCAGCTCACTCTTGTGGTTTGACTCTTACTGGGTGTGGACCTTGGGCAAGACACTTGAGACTGAACCTGTTTCCTCACTTGTAAAATAGAACAATAAATAGCTTTTACATCAGGTGAGATGTTAATGAAACCTACACTTAATGCACTCAGCATTGTGCCACACTATAGTGAGTGCTCAACACAGTAATGATACTGAATGGTGGCAGACGCTGGCACCCAGCCCTTGCCTGGGTCTTACGGCTGATCCTGAGAAAAATCACCTGAGGCCCATTTCCTTCCTTTTCCCTTTCCCTCCACCTCTCCTTTCCTGTCTTATTCCTTCTAATCTCATGTTTAGAGGGTATTTATGAATCACCTGTGGAGCTGTCTAAAAACACAGATTGTCAGACCCAGCCCAGTGATTCCATGGGTCTAGAGAAAGGCTCTGGGATCTGTATTTGTAACAGACCACATCAGGTATATCGGGGGGTGTGGGGAGTGGGGGGTGGAGGCGGGGGGGTAGAGCAGGGACAGTGACATGCTGGCATATGTTTCCCAGAGCTCAGGGAGTGGGGCTGATTGGAAGCATTTTCCAGTTTCTGTGGTATAAACACTCCCACCATGGCCAATGTCAAACTGTGGGTGTGACATACCTAAACCCGCATTACTAGTACTGCAGAGAGGTGTGCATCCTCCACAGGCACAGAGAACAGAAACAATAAGAAACTAATTAGGAAGTGATGACTGTTGAGTATTTATTACTTTTGCTTTTAATATAGCTCATTTCATTGTGTGTTTATACCATTTAATATTCAATGCTTGTGTTTTTAACATTCAACTCTCAAAATTCCTGAAGATTTAACAATCTGCTCTTGCGAGTGGGTATAGGCCAGTGCCATGAGTTGAAGAACCCTGCCTATAAGAATTGAATGACTACCCTGGTCCCCCTCTCCCTACCAAAATGTGCATACTTGCAAAATTTGACAATTCTAGGAGACTTTAAAGACATCCCAAAGCCCATTGTGGATTTTGGAGAGACCCTGTGCTGTCAGAGCATCTTGAGGGCTGGTGGGAAGGAAGGAAGGAAGGAAGGAAGGAAGGAAGGAAGGAAGGAAGGAAGGAAGGAAGGAAGGAAGGAAGGAAGGAAGAATCAATATCATCTGGGGAAAGGAATTTTGCAGATCTTTCCTGTTTCCCTGTCCTTGGCTCTGCCACCCTTGCCCTAAGCTGCACAGTGATTGGGGTGTAAGCACCACTGGCTTTGAGAAGCTTTGCATTCCCAAGCTCTTCATCTCCCTCCTGGAGCTGTTGGGTCCCACCCGGCTGGCACTATCTTATCAGACACTGGTAACAGACACAGAGATTCAGAGAGGTAACAGAGGTGTCTTATCTCCCTTCTTTGCATCTGGCGGGAAGGCGAGCTGTGCTCTCTCAGAAGGGCAGTCTTGTGTCAATGCACTTGGTTTGAAACAAGAGAGAATAATCACTGACCTTGGCAGACTCGGGGCCTTAGAGGGTCTTGGGCAGGCAGGGCACGGGGACAGAGAAAGGCAAACAGGAACCATGCTCCGTGCATTAGAACCACGAGCACATTAAAGCTCAGCAAGGTGGATACAACTAGTACCCTCATTGCACAGAAGAGAAAACGGGCTGAGAAAATGAACCGGCCAGAGGTCACAGGTAGGGTAGGAGAGCCAGGATTCAAGAGTGGTTCCATCCCATTAAGGATCAGGCTCCAAACTTTTCTGCTATGATAATCACAACAGCCATTGTCCCCATCTTACAGATGAAAAGACTGGGGTAAATAACTTAACCACTCAGAACTAGAGGAGGGAGCAGCTAGGACTTCATTGGCCTCTCTCCTGATTGTAATGACTCCCCAGCAAGGTGTCTGCAGCCTTTACAAGACTGCACGTCAGTGAGGGCAGGAGGAAGAGAAAGAGGGAAAAAGAGGCAAGATTGGGGTTTGAGAGTAATCACATCAAAGAGCAGCAAGGCTGTGGACAGCAGCACCCACACTTGTCAGGAGGCAAGTGGGCTCTTGCCCATGTTCTGCTTGGGGGAGGCAGGAGGGCAGAGCAGTGCTGTTTCAGGGAAGGGGCACTGGCTAAGCTCACTGAATTTCTAGAGACAGGTCATGAGCATGGTTCCCCTTTGTTCTCATGGCAACCAGACCCACCCCCTTCCTACTTCCCAGCTCCAATTTCACTAAGAATTGGAGAGTGGGGATGTAAAACAGGACAGGGAATAGACTGCAGTTGCCATCACCGTTATTCAGCCTGGTACTCAGTGGTCACCATGGCACCTGGCACTGGGAGCAGTCATTGAAGATGTTGATCCCACCCAGTGAGCAGGGCTGAGAGACGCTATGCCACACCAGGGTGCCCGCCCACCCCAAGGAGACAACCTCAAGCCCAAGGAGTTTGTGGACAAAACTTGGGCAACTTACCTAAGTGTTCTGAGCCAGGGACTCCTCGTCTGTTCACAGAAACCACTTGGTCACGGTCATCACCGTATAGTCACTGATTATATGTGGTATGAGTCAGTGCCAGATACAGTCACACAGATCTGGCCATGAGCCCCCTGTAGCTGAGACAAGCTACCAGCCTCTCAGTTTCCTCTCCTGTGGGATGTCAGTCAAGCGCTTTCATGGTTGTCATGGTATCTAAATGACCAACTATGTGTCTTAGTTTGGGTTTCCCTGAGAGCAGAGCCTGACAGGATTTGGGTGGAGGTAGTTGATTTGGGAGGTGATCCCCGGGGAGCACAAGTGGGACACTGGAAAAGTGATGTGGGAGCAACGAAGGGCGAAAGCCAATAGTGAGCAAATTACTGCCGTGCACACCTTGGAGATGCCTGTAGACCATGCCTCTGAACGGACCCACTGAGGCACGGGGAAGTTGGGGTATTTATCTAACTACTGCCATCCCACAGTGGGGAGAGAGGCCTCCGGCAGAGACATGCTGCAGTTTGAAGTGGGGGGCAGTCACTGCTGCAGGTAAATTCAGAAGTGGGCAAAGGGGACGGGGGAGGGATGAAAAGCTACAACAGAAAGCACCCAGCATGTGCTGGCACATAGTAGGTACTCAAGGAATATGTGTGTCTGTGCCCTTTCCACAAAATAGTGACCTGTTCTCACTCTGACTTCTGCTGCTCACACATAGACGGTTTTGCTTTCTAGAATCCACTCTTATTTCCATGAGACTAGTAAAGTGGAGAAAGCCCATGTGTTGGCCTCTTTGGCACAATCAGCCTGGGTATGAGGACCAGATCTGCCTTTTTTACTAGCTGTAAGGCCTTTCTAGCTCCTTAATGCCTCTAAGCCTTTGTTCAACTGTAAAAAGGGACAATACATTACTTACCTCACAGGGCAATGTGATGAGAATGAAATAAGATAATGTGCAAATGAAGGATTGGCAAATGTTTCTATAAAGGGCCAGATGGTGAATATTTTAGGCTTTGCACACCACATGGTCATGAAGGCAGTGGTGACAATATGTAAACAAATGGGTGTGTCTAGATTCCAATAAGACTTCATTTACCCAAACAGGAAGTGGCCAGATTTGGTTCGGCAGCCATAATTTCCTGACCTTGGTATAAAGCATAAAACACAGTGCCTGTCACACAGTAGGTGCTCAGTAGGATCGAGCTACAATTATTATTGCCACAACTTAGAAGGAACTCGAGACAAAAGCTCTCCATGGCTTCGGAAAGTTTCAGCTTCATCCCCTGCCATATTACTTGTCAACCATTCAAAGCACGAATCTGTGTATTCTAATCCTTGCTACTCAAAGTCTATGTACCAGCAACATTGCCACACTTCGGTATTCTTTAGAAATGCAGAATCTTAGGCTTCATCTCAGACGAGCTGAGTCAGAATCTGCATTTGAACAAGATCCCAGGTGCTACCCATGCACATTACAACTGAAGAGATACTTCAGTTGTATCCCCAACCCACAGGCCCTTTCTGTCCTAGACTCGGAGCCAGTTCCTCTAGCTAGCTCACTACCCACTGTTCTCACTTCCTCATCCAGGTCACTTTTTACCTCCAGCCCAGGCACTCCCCAGCTATCGGCCCAAACCCCTATGGCAGCAAATTCCCCCTCTGTAGTCCCCTGGATCCTGCACACAGAGCTGTGTGCAGTGGCTCTGCTCAGCCAGCTTCCTTGTCTGCTTATTCTCCTCCTCCCCTCCCCTTTCAGTGCTCCCTTTGCCCCAGGCACTTTCATGAACAAATCTTCCAACTCATGTGTCCTGCAGGGGGATGGTCCAGCATTGCACAGCCCAGTGCTAAAGCCATTCACCACCTGCGGTGACCGAGCACCTGAAATGTGCTCATCCAATCTGAGAGGCTCTCAAAATGCAAAATAGACACTGGGTTTTGAAGACTTAGTAGAAAAAAGAGAATGTAAAATATTTCATTAGTGTCAACTACATGGTAAAATGATATATCAGATATATGTGGTAAGAAAAACATTTTAAAAATTAATTTTACTTGTTTCATTTTCTTTTTTCCAACGTGGCTACCAGAAAAAATTTTAATGATATATGTGGCTTGCATTACAGTGCTGGTCTGGCAGGAGAGTATGGAGATTAAGAATGTAGATACTAGAGCCCAACTGCCTGTATTCTATTGACTTGTTCTGTCACGTGTTATAATGGTAAGAAAGACCATATCAAGACTATTACAATAGGGATATTGCAACAGGGGAGAGAGATGGGGCTCAATGGGGAATCCAGCCAGAACAAGTGGGATTTACAGCCAATGAGTAGGGTGAGGGGGTCAATGGGTGGAAAATTACTAAGAGAATATATCAAGGGTAAGGGGATTTTTGCTAAACTGACCTAATAAGATTCGTGCTAAAAGCAAGTCAAGGACTTAAACATGACCAGATATTAAGGGTAATCAGATATCAAGGATAGTCTAAATGGACTTGGGTGTATTCTTTGCAAAGACTGGGCTACACAGGCTCAAGAGGTTTGGCCAAGGACAGCGTCTTTGTCAGTTCAAATCTCTGCTCTGCCACTGTCTAGCTGTGGGGCCTTGTTGAAACTGGATAACCTCTCTGTGTCTCATCTGGAAAATGGTGATTGCAAACATATGCATCTCTAGGGTTACTGTGAGGGTTAAATGAAATGATGTGTGCTGAGCTCTTAGCACTTTTCCTGGCACATAATAAGCATTCAGTAAACCTGAGCTTTTGTTATTGTTCTTTCCACCACCACCTGACAGGCAGTGGCCCACAGATACTTGGGAGGGCTGATTCTGAGACCCTCAGGAATCCTGTATTCTAAGCATTGGAAATGACTTAGATTCCTGGCTTTGTCCCAAGTCACAAGTTGATGGTTATTTCTATACTCTCTGAAATTTTCTTTCCAATGACATGGTCATTTTCACCAGGAAACAAGACTCTCTCCATGTCATGAGCTCCACAGAGCTAAGATGCCGGTGGTCACCTCTGCCCCTGCCCCAGCTATAAGACCCACTCACCTCAATAACCTCAGACACTCTGCCCAAATTTGTGCTTCATCCAAATGGCACATGGCTGTGGGTCACAGACCTTCGGGTCTTTCAGAGTTAATTTATGAATGCCAAGGTCATAGTGAACTGGAGCAAAGCATAGTGAACTTGGAGCAAAGGCCAGACATTCTCGTTGCCCGTCCTTAAAGATGTGAGTTTCCTAAGCCCACCGTTCCTCTTCCGTGATGTCACCCACGGTGTCTGCAGATGTCATCTGGTCTCCTAGCCCACCCCCCACCCAATTTGAAATCCTTGGTTACCCCAGAGTGAGCAGATTGTAAAGGGACACTTGTCATGAGCAGACACAGCAGGCCGGGACCACTGGCCAAAGCTGGGCCATTAAACATTCGTCGTTGGGATGGCAGCCTAAATCTCCAGTGAAGAGATACAGAATTCCCCAGAGAGAAAGGAAATCCATTTCTTTTCTTTGCCAGCAATCTAGCTCATCTGATTAGAAAGGCCTTAAAAACACAACAAAACAAAGACAACTGAGTATGACACCCAGGCTCACATGGGTAAGTCATCTCCATTTATTGGACCCAGATGTAAATTTTGGTAAAAGGTCAGCTCTTATCTTTGTGAACAGGTTTTTCTGAGTGATTCTGTACCCAGCAGAGACCTCAGGTAAACCAGAGATACAAAGAACTTTGCCTTCTCTTCTCTGCCTCACCTCTAAACCTTCCCTTTGCTCAGGTAGCTAGAACCTTGTGCAAGTGGTCCTCCGATTATAATACACATAGAATCACCTAGAACTCATGTTTCAAATGCAGATTCCGGGTCTTAGCCCCAGGTTTAGAAGGCTAAAATAGCACCCAGAAACCTGCATTTTAATAAAAAAAAAATCACTCAGGTAAGGCATAAATTCTAGCAGACCTTCCCCCTTGGTCCTTGCAAAGCTGCAGAAAGCCAGTGGCATGGGGCACTCCTCTCTGCATCCAGGGGAGGCAGGTCTGAAGTCTGCAAAGGAATTTTGGATCCCCCATCTCCACTTCAGCAAATGCCGGTCCAGGCCAGTCAGGAAGAAAGTCTGCGTTTGCAGTTGCTTCTGAAAAGGGCAAAAAAATTGTTTCGATCACACTCCACAAAATGGTTTTATGCTATTGGGATTTGCTTTACCATTGTCATTGATTGTGGTGACCCAAATGAATCTGGCCCAATTCCTGGATTCCTCCTCCCCGCCTTAATCCTTCCCAAGATCCACTGCTCTGGAGTCCCTTTTGCTAGGGCAGCTGGTCTACAGCCCTGCACCCCAGTTGCCCTGGGAACCCCCTGGAGGGTCTTGTTTTAATGCCAATGTCCAGGCTCCACCCCAAATCAGCAAACTGGAATCTCTAGGGAGGGGTGGAGCCTGGTGGTGGTGTTTTCCCCACTCCCTGGGTGACTCTAACCATTGTCTGTGTTAATAATGTTTACATGTAATTTTCTACCCTGGCTGCACGTTGAACTCCCCAGGGAAACTTTAAAATTCCTGATGATGCTCAAGTCCTCCTCCCGCCCCACCCCAGAGTCTGAATTAATTCGTTTAACTTTTTTGTCAGACACTGGGGTGTTTTTTAAATCTCACTCAGTTGAGAAGCACTGTCTAGGTCTTCCTTTCCATAAGGGAAGACCCGGGAACCAGCTGGAGTCATTGTTAACTCAGGTGACAGCTGCAGGGTTTTTTTGTGGCCTAGGAATGAAGGTTTGGCCCCAGACTCTGGAATGCCTGGGGACAGGAAGGTATGCCGCTCAGCTGTGGCTCCTTAAGTGTTTGTTGACAAATGAGACTTTGCAAGCCCTGTAGTTGAGTGATTTACAATTTAATGCAGTGCTGCTTCAGGTGTGGTTCCTCTGGCATCAGCAGCATGTGGGGGGACTTGTCAGAAATGCAGGTCTGTGGGTAGCACCCCAGACCTACTGAATGGGAGTGCTTGCTGAGGCAGGGCCCTCCAGTGTGTTAGCAAGCTCCCAGGGTGATTCTAATGCGTGCTCAGGCTTGGGAACCATGGCTTCCATAGGCATAGGAATCTCCCCCAAACGCTCTAAGAAAGTGCCAGATTCCTGCACTCACTCCAAAAAAAACCTGATTCTGGGGGTCTGGAGTAAGACCCAGAAATCTAAATAATTAGCCAGAACCCAGGATTAAAATAGTTTCAGGGCCCAACTTCGAGAAATCCGATAGAAGCGGATCACCCACATAGGCCTGCATCCGTCTGCTTACAGAGCCCACAGGCCTGCAGGGACTCCTGCCCTTCTCTCTTCCAGCATCACACTCCCCCTCAAAAGCTTCTAGAATCTTAAACTCTCACCACTCCCTGGCCTTCCTAGAAAAGGGCTGAACCAATCCACAGGCAGTGAACAGCAGAACCAGCAAGCCAGTCCCGGGGGGTCTGCTGTGGCTCTCAGGACCTGTGTTTGAATAAGGAGCTCTTCCACAGGCTCCAGGAGGATGAAAACACCACGTGAGCCACAGATGATGCTAGGCTTGACACATTGCTTGTAAGAAGCACTCCTGGTTTCACATATACATGTGGACAGTCCCAAAGAGAATGGTTCGTCTCCTCTTGTCTTCCTCCATGATGCATTTATGATTGCAGAGGATCTTGCTAGCCATGTGTTTCCCTCTCATCTGTAAGTGCTTTTCCACAGGCTCAGTTCTTGGCAGCCCCCATATTTACCGAGGTGAGCACATACCATCAGCGGCTGGCTCCTGTCCAGCCTCCTCCAGAGTTCAGTGTTTGGAGGCTGGCCGCAGATGAAGAAGCATGGCCTCTCTGTTGCCGGCTCAAACTTTCAGGGTGTTTTGCCCCTTGCTCTCGATTTCTGTTATCTTTGAGGGGATTTGCCTTTTAATTTGATTCTCAGACAGCCATGCTAATAAATGGGACACAGCTGAAGAGCTGTCTGAGGAACAATAGCTGCTCAGCCAATTTGTGTCAAGCACTGTTTGCTATGAATCCTCTGAGTCCATTAACCCCTGAACCCAGGAGATGGTATCTCCTCAGGGATGAATTACCTTTATTTCCAGAAATGTGTTTGCTCATTTAGCACCCTATTCATAAGGGCAGCCCTATTTCAGCAGCTTTCCAGAAACAGGGGAAGAGCTTCCCTGCTCCCAGGAAGGAAGAGCAGCTGGTCATGCCCAAGAGTGACAGCTGACATTTACTGAGTAGATTCTACACATTGGGCGTGAAGCTAACTGCTTTTTTGCCCATTGTTGTTTAATCCTCATCATAATCCCGGGTCCTGGGTGGGACCATGAACCCCATTTTCCACAGGGGGATGTCTGAAACAGAGAGGTTAAGTGACTCGCCCAAGAGTGCTCAGCTTCTAAGCGGTAGAGCTGGGGTCTGAACACAACACTTGATTATTTTAAACCAGCTCTCTCATCAATGGGCAGAGCTTCTATCCTCGTCTTTTCTCATTTGGGCTGGGGAGAGGGAGGGACATTTGGATCACAGGAAGGAAGAGTTCATTGGCCTCTAATGATCCTTACCAATGGATTTCACTGTAAGAAATGTATTTATTGACAAGAAAATGTCACAGCTGATGAGTTTTCATTTGAATGCTTATTTTAATCCTGAAGTTTATTTTTAGTTGTGCACACTGTTTTATTCATGTGGGTAAAGGAACAAAAAATCATAGTTAATATTTCACAGCTCTGTCACCATTCAGCTTGAATTGAGATCTACCAGTATATGCTTTTGAACATGGTAGAATGTGACCAGGGCTTCTGCTGGTTTTGGGTGGTTCTTGCTCTGTAAATCTTAGACGATGGAAGTGATTCATCTCCCAAAATTAGATTTCTGATTGTTAGGAGTTGTGTTAGTCCTATAATAAAACCAACATGCCGTAGTTTAAAATACCATTTACTCTCTTGCATGAGACTTTATTGTTCCACCCAGTGTTCTTGACCTTAGCACATTAAAAACACCAGAGGAGAATTTTTAAAAATCACAATGCCTAGGCTGTACCCTAAGAGACAAATTATATCAGCACCTCTGGGGGTAACACCCAGGAACCAGTATTTTTCAAGGTTCCCCAGGTCATTCCCATGTGCAGCTGTGGTTGAGAACCAGTGCTCTAACATAAAGCAAATCCTAACATAGGCATTTCAGTGATGATATGGTGACCCCGCAAAAACAGCATAGGTTCTTTTCATCTTTCTGTACTTCCATCCTCAGCACCTGGAACTTATTCTCAAAGCCACCACACGGTCCAAGATAGCTGCTGAAGCTCCAGCCATCATATCTGCATTCAAGGTCAGAGGAAAAGGAAGGAAGGGAAAGACCAAATGATGTAATGCCTAGCTACTGTGGACTGCAATGTGTCCCCCCAAAATGTAGCTGTTGAAGCCTTAATCCCCAGTGGAACTGTATTTGGAGATGGGGCTTTTAGGGGATAATTAAGATTAAATGAGGTCATAAGTGTGGGATTCTAATCCAATTGTATTGGAGGAAGAGAGATAGAGATATTTTTTTCTCTCTTCATCAGAACATGTGAAGACACAGTGAGAAGATAGCTGTCTGCAAGCTTGGAAGATAGTTGTCACCAGGGAACCAAATTGGCTGGCAATCTGATCTCGGACTTCCAGCTTCCAGAACTGTAAGAAAATAAATGTCTGTTGTTAAAGCCACCCAGTCTATGGTATTTTGTTATGACAGGCTGAGCAGATTGAGGCACTAGCTGAGTCAGCACCCTCTCAGCACCCTTCCCAGGAGTTCCATTAATGCTTCTGTTTATTTCTCATTAGCCAGAGCATAGTCACATGGCCACTCCTCACTGCAAAACAGGCTTCCAAATGGAGTCTTTTTGCTGGGTTCATTGCCACCTCAAATAAAATCAGGGTTCTATGACCAAAGAACAAGGAAAGAAATGAACTCTGGTGGCAAATGTTTAGTCTTTTGCCCCAGTGCCCTAGTGAAAAGGGAGCTGATGGGAGGGGTGGGAGATTGAGAGTGAGAGAATGAAAGAAGTGACAGCGCCTAAGAAAGAGCACTTCAGACACAAAGAAATTGAGCTTGAGTAAACTTGTAACACACATGAGGGAGCACTAGGAACAGAAGGCATTCCTGAACTGGAGCTTCTGTAGGATCAAGCATCCCACTTCCCTTCTGCAACATCACAGCTGTTGGTGAGGACACCCGTGTGGAGTCCAGCTGTCAGAAGGGCAGCCTTTCTCCCGGCTTGGCCTTAGGATGACAAATAAGTCTACACAGGGGTCCCCAGACAAGCACAATGACTCAGACAGCTGCGTTTTTCTTTTGTTTTGGTTTTGGCAAGCCTTTTTGGGTCCGCATGAAAAGGGTTTGGTAAAAGCCGGGAAAGCCCGAGGCAAGCAGATGCTGGAACAGGCGTTGCCTGAACATACAGGTCAGTGGCCTCCTTTCATTCGTGAGCAAGACTTGATTTACTCAACTCATGCTGCGCACGATATTTAGTGCTAAACAGACAGACGAGGTGCTTACTTTCACAGAGCTTAGGTGTCAGGTTTGGAAGACACACAGTAAACAAACACAAATAAGATAGCTTCAAATGGGGTCATGAGAAGGGGGCAGCATTAGACAGGTATCATCAGAGGGCTTCTCTTTAGGGAAGTGGTATTAGAGTCAGGAGCCGAATGATGAAAATAATCCAGATCCCAGGAGACTAGGGGAAAGAATGTTCCAGCAGAAGTGTGGAGGATGCTGAGCAGAAAGGCAACCAGTGAATGGGGAGCATTGTGGGCAGGAGGTGAGCAGGCAGTCAGGTCAGGCTGGGCCAGGGAAGGCAGAGACGGCGGAGGGAGGCTTTGGATTCCCACGTAAGGGCAACAGGGAAGATCCTGGACAATTTTAAGCCAGGGACAGACACTATCTGATTGCTTATAAACATCACTTTGGCTGCCACGTGGAGAGTGGAAGCAGAGAGGTCAGTTTGGAGGTTTTGCATTGATCCAGGCAGATCAGTTAGGGTTAGGTTTCAACAGGGATCTTCAAACTGTAGCTGGTGGCCGCTGTTTTCTTTAAACAAATTTTCATTGGAATGTAGATATATGTGTTTACATATTGTCTAGGGCTGTTTTTGCACTAAAGGCAAGCTGAGTGATTGTACAGAGATCATATGACCTGCAAGGCTGAAAATATTTACTCCCTGGCTCTTTACAGGAAATGTTTGCCAAAGCCTGGCCTAGAGAGAAGTGGGGGTGATAAGAATAAATTTTGGATGGGGAGACACTGGGATATGTTTTACAGGTAGAGCCAACAGGATTTATTACTAGTTTAAGTATGGGGGAATGGGACAGGTGGGATTCAAGGTCTACACTTTTGGTGTGAGGATTTGGCGGATCGTGATGCCATTTACTGAGATGAGAAGATCATATTTGGGAAGGAAAACCAGGAGCTATCCTCTGGGCGTGCTATGTTAAGATGCCTAGAAGCACACTGACTAGCAGAACAGAAAACATCATCCTGCACCTGGGTCCACTGTGTTTTCATGCCAATCACGTAACTCAGTGGCTATTATGAAATTGCTCCATCAGGGGCCTAACCTTCTCATATAGCGGAGCATGGTAACTGGAGAGTCAAGAACCAAGGGGACAGGCTTTCAGAGGTACTTACACATGAGCCCACACTATGCTCAAAAGATGCAGATAGCAAGGAGACAATGAGATGAGCCTTAATGTTGAATTTGGCCTCAAAGGCCAAGCAATGAGTAGGGTGGCTACTAATTAGTAGAATTAGTACCAGCGTTATGTTTATGTATCTACTTAAATCGTACAAGTTGAGAGACTTTGGACTTCCGTTTTAACTGCAAAGCAGTCTCCCTTTCTGAGCTGGACATCATTGTCTCAGACCTCTACATAATCACCCACATCATATGAGGCCACTGGTAAGACATGAATGTTGTCATTCACCCTTCCAGATACCACCACACAGTCTCTCCCCCAAGTTACAAACCTCAGAATTCTCCTCATCTCTGGATCTATTTCTCTGTTTCTCTTCTCTCCCTCTCTTCTTTGAAATGTCTGCCAGACAATCCGCCCTCATCCTTCTAGCCCTGATCAAAGCACTAGCTGCCTCACTGGTCATCCAGCATAGTTGGTCCGCGCATGACTTCTGGGATGACTGTCCTAGGACACACATCTCATTGCACGTGTGTGCTAGGACAATGTATGGACAACGATATTCTTGTCTGCCAAGAGCAGCAGCACCCTTTTCCTAGGGCATTGCTCAGCCTTTCCCCCAGCGTAGGGCTTTCGATGAGGCTGCTGATCTGGTCCTCTGGCCCCAGCTACAAGTGGACAGATGACCCAGGCATGGGCTAATCAGAGAATTTCCACCCTGCCAGCTAAGATTTAGTTAGCACCTGTGACACCAAGAGGAGAGAACTTGCCTTGCCTCAAAAGTTCAACATTTCAATTGATTGAGCTGATAGCCAAGAGATAAACAGGGTTAATCAGACCAACAAGGGAAGGAAAAGTGCTACAGGCAGAGGGCTGGTGGGGGGCGGGGGGTGCGCACCGGCTCTGAGGCCGTGCGCGGGCTGGGGAGTGGAGCGGGCAGCTGGAGCGGCCGCTCGGCCCCGTCTGCAGCGGCCAGCATGGTTCGCCCTGCGTGCCAGGCACCGCTGCAGCCCTTCTGTACACTCGCCCTCTCAAATCTGCGGTCACGCAATGGGGTACATATTATTAGCAGCCTAATTGTACACATGAGGGAAGTAAGACCAAAAAGTAAGAAACAGGTTAACTTTTCTGAGGCCCCATACCAGTGTGTGAGAAGGGATAGAGACTTCAAAGAGGAAAACAGTATGTGGTGAGCAAATTAAACTGACCAGGCATGGACACAAGCATAACCCCACCCTAAGACAATGGGCAGTGTGGCTGGTTGTGGGTTTAAAGCCAGCTTGGCCAAAACAGCTCACAGCCCTTTTCCCCACCAGAGCAGTGGAGAATGTCTCTTCACTGGCGCTGCCCCAGGATGGTTCTGGATAAGGCGGATGCCACAGACTTACCCCTGACTCCTCTGAAGAGCCAAGTTCTGTCACGTGTGCAGAATCAGTACAGCATTAAGGGGAAGAAGCATTACCGATCAGTCAGCCAGTAGCGCGCTAATGTCAGGGCACCTGAGCACCTGCCAGACGATCAGAATCACCACCTGAATCTCAGCCCCACAGCCGCTGTGCCCCGGAAAGGCCAGGTTCCTGGCTTTGCTTCCTGTCCCTTCTGATGCTTTTCCACATGGCTGATTTATTTTCAAAACAATTTATAGTTACATTAAATATTAAAGCCACTTTGCAGGTGGTGTTTACTGTTTGAAAAGTTAACAAATGTATGTTGTGTTGTATAAAACAGCAAAAACCAATTTGGAGTGCTTGATGGCTTGAGCTATGTGATAGCAACACGATAGCTATTTCCATATGTTAACAAGGCAGCATGTTTAGTGCAATCCTGTTACCTAAACTGGGAGGGAGGGTTACACAGGCACAGCTGGGTGCTGGAGCCCTGGATGGAAAGTCCTCTGTCAGCCCCTGCACTGCTTCAGAAGCCAGCCATGAAGGCCATGGCCCATGGCTACACGCAGCCCAGGACAGCAGGCTGGCCTGTTTTATTATACGAGTATTCCACAGCTGATTTTATTATAGGGCCTTCACCTGGTGCCCAGCACTCTGATGAGCATTCTATATTCATTATGTGACATATTTATTCCTTCTACAAATGTTTATGGAGTACCCACCAGTGCCAGGCATTGTGCACAGAGACCCAACCTCTGCCCTCTGATAGGGAAGGCAGACAAGAAGCAAATAAGCAGACTCAGAAATAAGATAACTAGAGATGATTAGGACCTGGAAAGAAATCTATAATGTTAAGAGACATGAAGTAACAATGGATGGGGTGAGGGTGGTTGCGGGAGACCAGCTCCCGCAGGTCCAGGGGTCCCTTCAAGTGGAGGCGGAGTCGGCGAGGGAAAAGAAAAAACGCGCAGAGACACAGGAGTGCTTTTTCAAGAAGAGAAGTGTCTCACTTTATTTTACAGCATGCCCCTTTTTATACCAGGCAGTTTAACCATTGTTTCATTAGTATCAGGGTTTTACTTCCTCATAATTCTTATGCTCCAGGATACAGCAATACCTTTTCTATGCGGAAAAACTAATTTATGCCAACTACGCCCAAATCCCTCCACCCTCAATGACTGCGATCAAGGCCTGAGCCTCTACATAATCGCCTAAAGGATGGTTACCATGACTACCCAACATTTATTCTAAAAACTATTGTCTAAGCAGGATCTCAAGATTTATAGGGTGTGTACTTTGACCTTTACTAAAAGACTAGTAGTGTGACTAAAATTACCTTTAGTGTATAAAATATAATTATTGTGATATATCTATTAGAAGGGGTGTAAGATCTTCCTCCTACTGGGGGGCATCCAAAGGGGAATTTAAATTCTTTAAGATATAAAGCCGTATCTGTTTCTCATTCAGAACTTCAGAATTTGTCACAATTGCAGTGTGTTTGGCCATGTCAGATACTGAGGCCAGACGGCTCCCGGCAGGTGGTGAGGGAAGCCTTTCTGAGGAAGTGACATTAAGCTGATGCGTGAAAGACAGCAGGAGTCAGTCATGGGAAGAGCCAGGGAACAGGCATTCTAGGCAGAAGGAACAGTATGTGCAAAGGTCCTGGGACAGAAAAGAGGTTGGCACAGTCTAGAAGCTGACAGAAGGCCAATGTTATCCTAGAGAGCTGAAAGCAGAGGAACAGGTAGGTGATACTATAATCCTCATTTTATAGACGAGGAATCCAAGGCTTGGGGAGGGCAATTTTTCCACTGAGGTCACACAGCCAGTAAATATAGAGTTTCTGATGTGGTAGGTCTGGTGTGCAGTCTGAGTATTCGTCCTTCTAACAAGCTCCTCGAGGATGCTGCTGCTGCCAGTCTGCAGACCACACTGCCCAACACCAAGGCTGACTGAGATTGTTTGCTTTTACTGCAAGGCTGAGAACAGAAGCTAGAAGCTATGACATGCCTAGCACTTACTCTGTGCCAAGTACTGATGTCAGAGTTTATATAGAGAATATACAGTTGACTCTTAAACAATCAGGGGTTAAGGGCACTGACCCCCCCCCCATGCAGTTGAAGATTCATGTATAAATTTTTTGACTCCTCAAAAACTTTACTAATAGCCTACTGTTGATCAGAAACCATACCCATAACATAAAGTCGATTAACACATATTTTGCATGTTATATATATTATGTGCTGTGTTCTTAAAATAAAGTATGGACCCACACAGTTCAAACCCATGTTGCTTAAGAGTCAACTGTACACTGAATTTTCAGAGCAACCCTTTGAGGTAGGTATTGTTAACTCCATTTTTCTATAATAGGAAAATGGAGAAACTGAGTTTCAGAGTAGCAAAGAAGAAAAGCCTCAGGTCTTGTTGCTGGCAAGGGGTGATGGCATGATTTGATCCCATGAAGTGCCTGCATCCTGAGCCTTATGTCCTTCATAATCTCACTGGCTCCATCAGGATTATCTATAATGAGAAACTCAGAGGGCCCAAGCTCAGGGCCATATAGCCAGTGTGAGAATGGTTCAGGCCCAGGGCCAATAACAATGGAAGAATACTCAGATTCCTAGGTAAGATATGAAGGAACAAATCACTCAACCCTTCCAAGTCCTTCCAAGGCCATCTGTGATCAATGTGAAACTAAGATCCAAGGTGGGAAGTGATTAATTTATATTTTATATAATACATTAATCCAGGCTGTTCAACCTCAGCACTACTGACATTTTTCTTAAAAAGTAACAAAGTGGTCTGTCATTTCAAGAAAACAACTGACAGTATTTCTTGCCAACAGAAAATACGAGCTCTCAAGCAAAACCTTGAACTTGGACAACCTGGGTCCTCCACTGTGCTTCACAGCTTCCCTGTGCTTCAAGACTGGTATGACAAGGTCAGTGCTGATGTTAACAAACATGACCTTTGGATCTTGTATAATGAAACGTGTCAACATCTAGAAGATCTTCATAATGCAGTGAATCCATATTTTCCAAATGTTTGTTGTATGATGTTACAAAGTCATGCATAGTTAAAAGATCCATTTAAAACACAATATAAACTGATTGATTTTACTAAAATATGGTGAAAAAGGTTTTCTGATCTGGTTTCAGATTTCTCATTGCAACTAACCTTTAAAAAACTTCCGATTGTTGAATTTTGGTTTGGTATCAAAAAGTCACAATTATCTGAAAAGGCTATTAAAAGTCTCCTTCCTTTTCCAACTGTTGAGCTAGATTTTTGCCATACTCGTATACTTCAACCAAAACAACACATCACAGCAGATGGAATGCAAAACGGATAAGAAAATCTGGTTCTTTTCTCTTAAAAAATTATTTTTATTTTTCAATTATAGTTGACATACAATATTATATTAGTTTCAGGTGTACAACAGAGTGATTAGACATTTGTATAGCTCATAAAGTGATCACCCTGATAAGTCTAGCACCCATCTGACACCACACAGTTGTTACACTATTGACTAACTATATACCCTATATTGTACTGTACATCCCTGTGACTGTTTTTATGATACGCAATTAGTACATCTTAATCCATTCACCCTTTTCACCCATACCCGCCACCCCTTCCATCCAGCAACAATCAATTTGTTCTCCGTATCCATGAGTTTGTGTCTGTTTTGTTTGTTCGCTTATTTTATATTTTACACTCCACATATAAGTGAAATCATATGGTATTTGTCTTCCTCTGTCTGACTTATTTGACCTAGATAATACCCTATAGGTCCATCCATGTTGTAAATGACAAGATTTCTTTGTTTTTTTATGGCAGAGTAATACTCCATTGTATAAATGTACCACCTCTTCTTTATCCACTCATCTGTTGATGGACAATTAGGTTTATTTCATATCTTGTTTGTTGTAATAATGTTGCAATAAACATACGGGTGCGTATATCTTTTAGAATTAGTGTTCTGGATTTCTCCAGATAAACACCCAGAAGTGGAATCTTGGGTCATAAGGTGGTGCTATTTTTGATTTTTTGAAGAACCTCTCTATTGTTTTCCATAGTGACTGCAACAACTTACAATTCCACCAACACTGCACAAGCGTTCCCTTATCTCCATATCTTTGCCAGCACTTCTTTTTGTTGATTTACTGATGACACGCATGAGGTGAATTTCATTGTAGTTTAATTTGCATTTCTCTGATGATTAGTGATGATGAGCATCTTTTATATGTCTATTGGCCATCTGTATGTCCTCTTTGGAGGAATGTCTATTCAGGTCCTCTGTCCATTTTTAAATCAGCTGTGTGTGTGTGTGTGTGTGTGTGTGTGTGTGTGTATTAAGTTTTATGTATTTCTTGTATATTTTGGATTTTAACCCTTTATTGGACATATCATTGACAAATATCTTCTTGCATTCAGTAGGTTGTCTTTTCATTTTGTTGATGGTTTCCTAAACTATGTAAAACCTTTTTAGTTTGATGATGTAGTCCATTAAAAAATTTTTTTTCTTTTGTTTCCCTTGCCCAAAAAGATCTATCCATAAAGATTTTGCTAAGACTGATCTTAAAGAGTTTACTGCCCATGTTTTTTAGTTTTATGATTTCAGGTCTTACATTTAAATCTTTGATCCATTTCGAGTTAATTCTTTTATCTGGTGTAAGAAAGTGGTCTAGTTTCATTTTTTTGTATGTATCTGTCCCATTTTCCCAATGCCATTTATTGAAAAGACTCTCTTTACTCCATTGTATATATTTGCCTCCTTTGTGAAAGATCAATTGACTATATAGCTGTGGGTTTATTTCTGAATCCTCTAGTCTATTCCATCAATTTACCAGATTTCCCCATGTATAAGACGCACCTTAATTTTGGGGCCCAAAATTTGAAAAAAAAAAAGTATTACATAAAGTTATTGAACTCAAGTTTTATTCATCATAAAATTCATACAACTCCTCATCACTGTCAAAACTCCCAACCATTAGCTTGTCCTCATCTGTGTCTGATGACGAATCACTGTCTTCATATATTTCCTCATCCTCAGTTCCATCTATGGCATTTGAAATGCCACACTTCTTAAATGACTTGATAACGATCTACAACCACTGTATAAGACGCACCCAGTTTTTAGACCTCAAATTTTTCAAAAATGGGTGCATCTTATACATGGGAAATACAGCATGTGTCTGTTTTTATGCCAGTACCATGCTGTTTTGATTACCATAGTCTTGTAGTATAGTTGGAAATCAGGTTGCATGAAATCTAGAACTTTGCTCTTCTTTCTCAAAATTGTTTTGACTAGTCAAGGTCTTTTGTGGTTCCATGTAAATTTTAGGATGATTTGTTTTGGTTTTGTGAAAAATGTTACTGGTATTTTGATAGGGATTGCATTGAACCTGTAGATGGCTTTGGATAATATGGACATTTTAATGTTGTTAATTTTTCCTATCCATGAGCACTGTATATCCTTCCATTTATTTGTATCTTTTCCAATTTCTTTCTTCAACCCCTTATAGTTTTCTGAGTACAGGTCTTTTTACCTCATTGGTTAAATTTATTCCTAGGTCTTTGATTCTTTTTTTTTTTTAGTTGAGCCATGCTGCCACCTGTTGGCAGCTCAGTGGCAGCTCAGCTTGGGGCCGTGAATCAAACTGGCGACACTGTTGTTCAGAGCTCGCATTTTTGAGCGAGCCCTTAACCAACTGAGCCACTCGGCCGGACTTTCTTTTATTCTTTTTGATGCAATTGTAAAAATATTGTTTTCTTAATTTCTATTTATGATAGTTTGTTATTGGCATATAAAAATGCAATTGATTTCTGAATGTTAATTTTGTATCCTGCTACTTTACTGAATTCATTTATTACTTCTACATTTTTTGGTGGATTCTTTTAGGGTTCTCTCTATATATAGTATAATGTCATCTGCAAATAATGACAGTTTTACTTCTTTCTTTCCCATTTGAATGCCTTTTATTTCTTTTTCTTGTCTGATTGCTGTGGCTAGGCCTTCCAATAGTATGTTGAATAAAATTGGTGAAAGTGGACATCCTTGTCTTGTTTCTGATCTTAATAAAAAGGTTTTAGCTTTTCCCCATTGAGTATGATATTAGCTGTGGATTTGTCATATATGGCCTTTACTATGTTGAGATATGTTCCCTCTATTCCCACCTTGCTGAAAGTTTTTGTCATAAATAGATGTTGGATTTTGTCAAATGCTTTTCTGCATCTATTGATATGACCACATGATTTTTATTTTTCATGTTTTTATGTGGTGTATCATCTTAATTGATTTGCAGATATTGAACCAAACTTGCATACCTGGAATTAATTCCACTTGATCATGGTGTATGATCATTTTAGTGTGTTGCTGAATTTGGTTTGCTAATATTTTGCTGAGGAGTTTTGCATCTATATTTAGTAGTGAGATTGGCTTATAGTTTTTCTTGTTGTTGTTTTGGTTTGGTGTTTTTGTAATGTTTCTGTTACATTTTGGAATCAGGGTAGTGGTGTCTTTGTAGAATGAGCTTGAGAGCCTTCCCTCCTCTTGAGTTTTTTGGAATAGTTTGAGAAGAATAGGTGTTAATTCTGTTTTGAATGTTTGGTAAAATTTACCTGTAAAGCCACCTGCTGCCTGACTTTTGTTTGTTGAGAGCTTGTTCGTGACTGATTCAATTTCGTTTATAGTAATTGGTTTGTTGAGATTTTCTGTTTTTTCTTGATCCAGCCTTTGGATATTGTATGCTTCTAGGAATTTATCCATTTCTTCCAGATTGTCTAATTTGTTGGCATATAGTTGCTTGTAGTATTTTCTTAAATATTTTTTTTGTATTTCTGGGATATCCATTGTCACTTCTCATCTTTCATTTCTGATTTTATTTATTTCAGTTTTCTCTCTTTTTTTCTTGATGAGTCTGGTTAAAGGATTGTCATTTTATCTATCTTTTCAAAACACAAGCTCTTGGTTCAGTGATTTTTTTTCCTGTGTTTTGTTTATTTCCACTCTGGTCTTTATTACTTTCTTCCTTGTACTCACTTAAGACTTTGTTTGCTACTTTTTTTCCAGTTCCCTTAGGTGTAAAGTTAGACTGTTTATGTAAGATTTTTCTTGTTCCTTTACATAGGACTGCATTGCTATGAATTTCCCCCTTAGAACTGCTTTCCCTCTGTCTCATAGATTTTGGGTCATTGTGTTTTCATTTTCATTTGTCTCAAGGTATCCTTTGATTCTCCCTTGGTCTCATCATTGAGCCACTCATGATTTAATGGCATGTTATTTATACTTCATGTGATTGTGTGCTTTTTAGTTTTTTTCTTGTAATTGATTTCTAGTTTCATACCATTGTGGTCAGAGAAGATATTTGATATGGTTTAAATCTCCTTAAATTTATTGAGAATTGTTTTGTGGCATAACATGTGGTCTGTCTTGGAAAATGTTCCATGTGAATTTGAAAAGAATATGTATTCTACTGCTTTAGGGTGAAATGCTCGAAAAATATCAATTAAAGCCATGTGACCTACTGTGTCATTTAAAGCCGCTGTTTCTTTGTTGATTTTTTGTCTGGAAGATCTGTCCTTTGGGTGTCATTGGGGTGTTAAAGTTCCCCACTATGATTGTGTTATTGTCAATCTCTGCCTTTATGTTGGTCAATATTTATTTTATATATTTAGGTGCTCTTATGTTGGGGCCATAAATGTTTATGAGGGTATGTCCTCTTGTTGGATTGATCCCTTTATTGTATGTAATGTCCTTCTTGGTCTTATTATCGTCTTCATTTTAGTCTGATTTGTCTGATATAAGTGTTGCTACCAAAGCTTTTTTCTCATTTCTATTTCCATGAAATAAATATCTTTTTCCTTCCCTTTACTTTCAGCCTATGAGTGTCTTTCAATCTGCGGTGGGTCCCTTGTAGGCAGCATATGTATGGGTCTTGTTTTCTTAACCATTCAGCTCCTCTATGTCTTTTTTTTTTTTTTAGATTTTATTGGGGAATTGGGGGAGGGAACAGCATTGGTGAATTGGGGAAGGGGAACAGACAAGTTGTTGTCCTTTTGTTCTTCAGTCTAGTTGTGGAGGACATCGTTTCACTGGCCCATGTTGGTATTGTGATCATTGCGCTCTTCCCTGCTGAGGCAGTCGGTCGTTGGCCATTGGACGGCCGCTCATGGCAGTTCATGAAAGCTCACACCCACTGCTGGCCAGCCCCACTGCAGCCTACGCCATCACTGGCGACTCACGGCAGCCCAGCTCCAAGTCAAGCTGTTGTTCACCATCTTAGCTGTAGAGGGCGCAGCATCACTGGCCCATTTGGGACCTGAACCTGTGACCCTGCTGCTCAGAGCTCACGCTGCCAAGACAACTCTTAACCAACAAGCCACTGGGCCGGCCCCTCTCCTATGTCTTTTAATTGGATCATTTTATCCATTTACATTTAAAGTGATAATTGATAGGTACATAGTTATTGCCATTTTGCTATTCATATTTTTTATCTTCTTTTGTTTGTTTTCCCTCTTCTCTTAAATAAATCCTTTTAACACTTCTTGTAGTACTGGTTGGTGGCAATGAATTCCTTTAGCTTTTTCTTGTCTGGAAAGCTCTTTATCTCACTCAATTTTAAATGATAGCCCTGCTGGGTAGAGTACTCTTGATTGTAGGCCCTTATTCTTTTACCACTTTGAATATTTTCTGCCACTCCCTTCTGCCCCCAGAGTTTCTGTTGAGAAATAAGCAGATAGTCCCATGGGAACTCTCTTGTAAGTAACTAGTTGTCTTTCTCTTGCTGCTTTTAGGATTCTCTCCTTGTCTTTAACCTTTGCCATTTTAACTATGATGTGTCTTGGTGTGGGCCTATTTGAGTTCATCTTGTTTGGGACTCTCTGTGCTTCCTGGGCTTGTATGTCTATTACCTTCACCAAGTTCAGGAAGTTTTCAGTCATTATTTCTTTAAATCAATTCTTGATCCCTTGCTCCTTGTCTTCTTCTGATGTCCCTATGATGTGAATGTTTTTATGTTTGATGTTATCACAAAAGTCCCTTAAACTATCTTTGTTTTTTAAAATTCTTTTTGTTGTTTTGATTGGGTGTTTTATGCCACTTTGTCTTCTAAATCACGATTTGATTCTCAGCTTCATCCAATCTGCTGTTGATTTCTTCTAGTGTATTCTTCATTTCAGTTACTATATTCTTTATTTTTGACTTGTTCATTTTTATGATTTCTATGTCTTTCTTTATGCTGACTATCTTTTTGTTGAAATTCTCACTAAGTTCCTTAAACATTCTTATAACCAGTGGTTTAAACTCTGTCTCTAGTAGGTTGGTTGCCTCCATTTTATTTAGTTCCATTTCTAGAGGTTTCTCATGTTCTTTTATTTGGAACATGTTTCTTTGTTTCCTCATTCTGGTTGTCTCTCTGTGTTTGCTTCTATGTGTTAGGTAGACCTTCTATGTCTCTCAGTCTTTGTTGGGTGGCCTTATGTAGTATGTGTCCTGTGTGGTCCAGTGGCGCATGTCCCTGATCTCCTGTGTGTGTGTTCCTGGAGTGTCCCTTGTGTTTGCTGTGTGTATTCTTCTGTTGTAGTTGAGCCTTGATTGTTTTTGGCACATCAGTGGGTGGGATTGGCTCCCAGGTGACTGACTGAGGATTTACTACCCCCACAGTACATGAGCTGCTATGTGTGGGTTGACCCCTCAGAGGGGAATTCGCCCTTGTGTGCTCTTGTGCCTGTTAAAACCACCCTGTGGGTGTGCCACTTGTGAGGCTAACCAGATAGTGCCCTGGTGTAGTATGAAGCTGACCTCTGGGTGTGTTGTTTCTGGTGTCTCTTGAAAGGGTTTTGCATGCAGGTCAATTTCAGTCTTGCCTATGACTGGCCTGGGTTATTTGATAGGAGCCACAAAGCTCTATGTGGTTGCTTGCTGCTTGTGCTGAACCTAGAGTCATGTGGGGGGTGGCCTCACTGTGAATCAAGGCCACTTGCCACCAGTATTGGGCCTGGGGTACCCTAGCAAAAGGCCCAGGGCTCCCTAGGGTTATTGCCAACTGCCAGCTGCCTGTAAGGCCCAACTGTTGGTGGGTGGGCCAGGCTGTTTGACCTGGTGTTGTGAGTGCCTTTGGTGATGTAGCACTAACGTGGAGGGTGGGGGCATGGTCCCAGGGAGTCACGTGATGTGGCAGGTGGTTTTTACAAGGTTAATGCAGATTCAGTTCTTGCACCAGTGCCTGGCCTGTGAGCACTTTGCAAGATGCCCTGAGAACACCGTGGTCAGCCACTACCTCAGGCTTACAGATCCCTAAGAGCTGCCCAAGAGAGGCTGTGGTATAAGCTGTGGCTCACTGTCTACCACCAAAAGTTCCCTGGGCAGCCACGGGCCATCCACTGCAGTAAAAGACTTCTGCAGCTTCTGGCATGGGGCTGGCTGACCAGGAGCTGGGAATGCCCCTGGCAATGCAGCACTAAGGTTCCAGGGAGCTAAAGGGTGTGGTTGGTCATTTTTACAAAGTTAATGCAGTTTTGGTTTTTGCACCAGTGCCAGGCTAGTGACCACTCCACAAAAATGCCCCGAGAACACGGTAGCCAGCCACCACTTGCCTTAGGCACAGAGCTCCCCGAGAACCACACAAGAGAGGCTGCAATGCAAGTTGTGGCCCACTGCCTAACACAAAAAGATCCCCAGGCCACCTTCAGCTGTCTGCTGCTATAAAAGGCTTCCACAGCTTGTTGGGAGGGGCTGGCCACCCAGAAGCTGGAGTGCCCCGGCAATGCAGTACTAGTGTGGGGAGTGGGGACCCAGGGCATCACTAAGGGGGTGCACATGCACAGATTTTACCATGCCAATGGGGTCTCAGATTTGGCCCTTTTGGGGAGGGTTAAACATAGAAAAAGTTGGCATCTTCCTGTAGGCTACATGTGAGGCAGGCTCCACACATGGACAATGTTTGTTGGACCTCCAGCCTTCACATTGCAGCCACACAACTTAGTCTTTCCATGTATGTCTCTGGCACCTCTCAAGTTGCTGCCCCTCCACCAGAGCCCAGGTGAGTGTTTTCAAGCAAGCAAATCTGTGTGCAGGCCCTTTAAGAGGGCGTCTGGGTTTCCAGCTGCCTTCCATCTCACCAGGACAGACAGACAGAGTCCTCACTGATTTTCACTGCCAGACGATGTGGGAACTCTTCCTGGCACAGGACCTCTGAGCTGGGGAGCCCATTGTGAGGCTGGGACTCCTCCCTGCTCCAGGGAGTCCACCACCACCAAGGTGTCCCTCCTGATGTTCAACCACTATCTGTGTGTTTGGAGTCAACCCGTTTCATGTCTCCACCCCTCCTACGAGCCTCTATGTGGCCTCTTTTTTGTGTCCTTGGTTATAGGGGTTCTGTTCAGCTAGTCTTCAGATGATTTTCTTTTTATAACCTTTTTTTTTTAAGATTTTATTGGGGAATTGAGGAAGGGGAACAGTCAAGTAGCTGTCCTTCAGTCTTAGTTGTGGAGGGCACAGCTAGCTCAACTCCAAGTCCAGTTACCATCCAGCTGCCCATCAGCTGCTCAAGGCCGCCCAGCTCAAGGTGCAGTGTTCAATCTTAATTGTGGGTGGGCATAGCCCACCATCCCATGTGGGAGTCGAACTGGCAACTTTGTTGTTAGGAGCACGTGCTCTCACCAGCTGAGCCATCCTGCCATCTGTTGGCAGCTCAGCAGCAGCTCAGCTCGGGCACAGCTCACTGGCCCATGTGGGAATCAAACCGGCAACTCTGTTGCTCAGAGCTCACACTCTTAACCAACGGAGCCACTCGGCCGGCCCCAGACAATTCTTGAGGTTGACTGTTCTCTAACTTATTTATAATTTTGGTGTGATTCTGGGATGCAGTAGGCATAGTGTTTACCTAACCCACCATCTTGGACCTTTGTCTGGGAAATTATCTATCCTTTGATTCTGAATAGCAGCTTTGCTGGGTAGAGTAATCTTGGTTGTATGTTCTTACTTTTCATGACTTTGGATATTTTGTGCCAATCCCTTCCAGACTGTAAAGTTTTGTTGAGAAATCAGCTGTCAGTCTTATGGGAGTTCCCTTGTAGGTAACTAACTGCTTTTCTCTTGCTGCTTTTAAGATTCTTTCTTTGTCTTTAACTTTTGGCATTTCTATTATGATGTGTCTTGGTGAGGGACTCTTTGGGTTTATCTTTTTGGGACTCTCAGTGCTTCTTAGGCTTATGTATCTTTTTCCTTAAGGTTAGGAAAGTTTTCTGTTATTATTTCTTCAAATAGGTTTTCATTCTTTGCTATCTCTCTTCTCCTTCTGTTACCCCTATGATGTGAATGTTGGTATACTTGATGTTGTCCCAGAGGCCCCTTAAACTATTCATTTTTTTGGATTCTTTTTTCTTTTTGTTGTTCTGATTGGGTGTGTTCTGATACCTTATCTTCTAAATCACTGATTTGATCCTTTGTTTTATCTAATCTACTATTGATTCCTTCTAATGTATTCTTCATTTCAGTTATTGTACTCTACTTCTATTGGTTCTTTTAATGTTTTCTATCTCCATTTGTATGTTTCCCATATTTTTGTTGAAGTTCTCCCTGAGATCATTGAGCATCCTTATCACCATTGTTTTAAACTCTGCATTTGGTGGATTGTTTGTCCCCACGTTGTTTAGTTCTTTTTCTGGAGCTTTGTTCTCTGCTTTCATTTGGGACATGTTTCTTTGTCTCCCCATTTTGGCTGCCTCCCTGTGTTTGTTTCTATGTATTAGGTAGAGCTGCTATGTATCCTAGTTTTTGTAGAATGGCCTTATGTAATAGGTGTCCTGTGGGGCTCAGTGGCACAATCTCCTTGGTCACTTGAACCTTGTGCTCCAGGTGTGTCCCTTGTGTGGGCTGTGTGTGCCCTCCTGCTGTAGTTGAGTGTTGGTTGCTGTTTGCATGTCAGTGGGAGGGATTCACCCTCAGGTAAGTGGTTGTGAGGACTGGCAGTGACTATAGTGGAGGAGCTGTGGTGCAGAGGCTGACCTTACAGAGCAGGACTCACTTCAACAGGCTCTGGTGCCTGCTCAATCTGCCTTTTGTGTGTGTCATTCTTGAGGCAGTTGGATGATGTTCCAGCTTGGTCTGATGCTGGCCACCAGGCTTGCCAGGCCAGGGGCCTCCTGGGGGCAGACTCACCACAGGCCAAGTTCAGCTGCAGCCTGTGCCCTGCCCAGGGCCACCTGAAATGAGCCACAAAGGAATCCCCAGGTGGCAGCCACCCATGCCGGGTTTGGAGGTGCCTTGAGAGGCCAAAGCATGAACCAAGGCCTCTAGTGCCATGCTTAGGGCTTCTCAGCAAGAGGTACGGGACACACTGAGGTCAGATGCTGCTTGTTTGGGCTTTGCAAAGCTTTGAGAGATTTTAAGAAAGTCTGCATCATGAGCCAAGACAGTCTGTCTGCAAGTGGCTTGGGTGTGCCCCAAAGTTATGTGGGGTGGGGTGGGGTGAACGAATGGTGTTAGCCAGGTCTATGGAGACTCAGATATGATGACCACCTGCATCTGCACACCAGGAAGAGGGAGGGCTCAACCAAGAAATACTGGGTTCTGTCAGGACTCTGTCTGAAAGAAAGCTGCCCCTCCAGCCCTCACACAGACACCATACAACTTAGTTCCTCCCTTTATGTCCCTGGCACCTTTTGAGGTACTGCCCCCACGCTGGAGCTCAGAGTGAGTGATTCCATCAATGAGTAGGTCTGTGTGCAGGTTCTTTAAGAAGACCTCCTGGGACTCCAGCAGCCATTCATCTCACTCAGCCACAATCTCTGCTGTTTTTCACAACCAGAAGTTATGGGGACTTCTCTCCCTGGCCCTGGAACTCTGGGCCGGGGAGCCTTGTGTGGGGCTGGGACCCCTTACTCCTTCAGGAGGGACCTCCATAGCTGAGATATCCCTTTTGGTTTTGTTTTTTGTTTTTTTAGCTGAGCCATCCTGCCACCTGTTGGCAGCTCAGCAGCAGCTCAGCTCGGGTTGGGAATCAAACCGCTGTAGCTCAGAGCTCACACTCTTGAGCGAGCTCTTAACCAACTGAGCCACTTGGCCAGCCCTCCCTTTTGATTTTTAATGGTCACATGGTTGTGGGACCAGCCCATTTCACATCTCTGTTCCTCCTACAAGTCTCAAGGGGGCTTCTTCTGTATGTCCTTAGAGGTAGGACTTCAGTTCAGCAAGACTTCAGGCAATTCTCAATGATAGTTATTCTATAGTTTAGTTGTAAAATTGATGTGGTTGTGAAATGAGGCAAGCACAGTGTTTACCTATTCCACCATCTTGACCAGAAATCCAAATGTTTGGTTTATGGTTACCATGTGCTTCATATATATAAGCTATATTTATAGCAATCTATTTTATTTATTTATTTATTTATTTATTTTTATTGGGGAATTGGGGGGATGGGAACAGTGCTGGGGAATTGGGGGAAGGGGAACAGACAAGTTGCTGTCGTTTTGTTCTTCAGTCTAGTTGTGGAGGACGTTGCTTCACTGGCCCAAGTTGGCACCATCACTGTGCTCTTCCTGGGTGAGGCAGATCAGTCGCCGGCTTCTGGATGGCCGCTCACTGGGGCTGTATAACAGTCTATTTTAAATTGATGGTCACCTAAGTTTGAATACACTAAAATCTCTACATTTTTTTTCTCACCCCCTCTCATTTATATTTTTTTGTTATATTTTATTTCTTTTGTGTGTGTGTATGTTTGTGTGTATCCCTTAATTTATTGTTGTAATTAAACATGATCTTTCTACGTTTGCCTTTTAAGCCTTGTACTAGCTTTATAGTTGGTTCATTCACTGCTTTTATTAAGTGTTTGCTTTTGTCAGTGAGTATTTTTTCTTTCCTATGTTTTATTATTCATATGTTTTACCATTTTTCTTAAATAAGTTGCTTTGACATTTCTTGTAATACTGGTTCTGTGGTGATGACTTCCTTTAGCTTTTTCTTGTCTAGGAAGCTCCTTATCTCTCTTTCAATTCTAAACAATAGCTTTACTGGGTAGAGCAATCTTGGTTGTAGGTCTTTGCTTTCCATCACTTTGACCATTTTTGCCAATCCCTTTTGCCCACAAGGTTTCTGTTCAGAAATAAGCTGACAGTCTTATGGAAGCTCCTTTGTACCTAACTAACTTCTTTACTCTTTCTGCTTTTAACATTCCTTGTCTTTAACCTTTGACATTTTAATTACGATGTGTCTTGGTGCGGGCCTCTCTGGGCTCATCTTGTTTGGTACTGTCTGCACTTCCTGGGCACATATGTCTTTCCTTTGCCAGGTTATGGAAGTTTTCCATCATTATTTCTTCAAATACGTTTTCAATTCCTTGCTATCTCTGCTCTCCTTCAGGTACCCCTATGATACAAATACTGTTATGCTTGATGTTGTCCCAGGAGTTCCTTAAAGTATCTTCATGTTTCAAATGTGTGTGTGTGTGAGTTCTGATTGGATATTTTCTGCTACTTTGTCTTATAGGTCACTGACTCAATCCTCTGCTTCATCTAATGTGTTGTTGATTCCCTCTAATGTAGTCTTTATTTCAGTTATTGTAGTCTGTATTTCTGACTGGTTCTTTTTTATATTTTCTATATCCTTTTTTATGTTTCTTCTCTCTTTGTTGAAGTTCTCACTGAGTTCATCTATTCTTCCCCTAAGTTCATTGAGCATCCTTATAACAAATGTTTTGACTCTATCTGGTAGATTGCTTATCTCCATTTCACTTAGTTCTTTTTCTGAAATTTTGTTTTGTGCTTTTATTTGGGACATGTTTGTTTCTTTCCTCATTTTGGCTGATTCCCTGTGTTTGTTTCTATATATTGGGTATATCTGCTACATTTTCTGGTCTTGGCAGAATATCCTTATGTAGTAGGTGTCCTGTGGGGCCCAATTGTGCAGTCTCTCTGGTCACCTGAACTGGGTGCTCCAGAGGTGTCCTTTGTGTAGGTTGTGTGTGCCCTCCTGTTGTAGTTGAGCCTTAATTGCTGTTGGCACATCTGTGGATGGGGTTGACTCTCAGCCTGACTAGCTGTGAGGGTTGGCCAAGACTATAGCAGATGAACTGTTGTACTAGGGCTGATCCCATGGAAAAGGAGTCACTTTAGTGAGACTCTGGTGCTAGCCAAGTCTGCCCTTCACATGTGTCATTTGTCAAGCTGGTTGGATGATGCTCTTATGCGGTCTGAAGCTCACTACCAAGTATTTGGTTTTGGAGTGCCTTGGGAGGGGCTCCAATTTAGGCCAAAGACAGCCACCACTTGTGCTGGGCTTGGGGGCTGCCCAGTAGGAGCTACAAAGTGATCTGCATTTGGTTGCTGCTTGTGCTGGGCTTGGAGGTGCTTGGGAGAAGCTATGCTGTGAACCAAGGTTAACTGCCAATTGTTGGGACCCTCTGGTGGGTACCATGACGTAAGTTGAAGCCAGCCATCACTTGTGCCAGGCTTGTTGCCCCTTAATTGTAGCTATGTTCCAAACCAAGACTGGCTGCCACTTATACTAGGCTTGGGACCACCTGATGGGAATTACAATGCAAGATAAGACTGGTTGCTTCTTGTGTAGGGCTTGGGGCTGTTTATCAAAAGGCACAGGGCACACTAAGGTCAGCCACTGCTTGTTTGGGATTTATAGACCTTTGATAGATTTTTGGAAAGTCTGCAGCATGAGGCAAGGCAGGTTATTTGTGTGGAGTAGCTGCTGGAAGTGGCTCAAGCCAGGCACAAGCATTGGGTGGTGCAGGGTCTAAGGGAATCACAAGGGTGGGTTGAACAATATTAGCCAGGTTAATGGACAGCATAGATTTGCCACGTACTTCTGCCTGGATGACTGGTGGAAGGTGAGTTCAACAAAGAAACAGTAGTGCCTGTCAGCACTTCTTACCCAGGGAACAGCTGCCTTAACCCCTGACTCTCCAGTTGTTACCCTGAAACTAGTCGATTCGGTTCCACCTCATATATCCCTGACACTTTTGAGCTGCTGCCCCTGCACTGGGGCTAGAATGAGTGAGTTTGTGAATGAGTGAAACTGTATACAGGCCCCTCAAGGGGAATGCCTAAGGCTCTAGCAGCCCTCTGTCTCACTCAGCAACTATCCCCACTGGTTTTCACAGCTAGATGTTGTGGAGACTCCTCTTCTCAGCACTGGAGCCCTTGGCTGGGGATCCTGGTGTGGGTCTGGGACCCCTCGCTCCTTGGGGGTACCTCCACAGTAGAGATATCCCTCCTGTTTCTTAACTATCACACGTAGGTGTAGGACGTGCATATTCCACATTTCTGCCCCTCCTACCAGTCTCTTCTAAAGAAGAAGTGGTTTCTTCTTTATATCCTTAGTTATAGGTCTCTGTTCAGCTAGTCTTCAGGTGGTTCTCCAGGTTGATTGTTCTATAATTTAGTTGTAATTGTGATGTGGTCCTGGAAGGAGGTGAGCATAGCATTTTACTTACTCCATCTTGGCCAAAAGCCTCTGGCAACACAATTAAGATAGCCATTAAAAAGACCTGCAAAAATGTACAACAAGTAGTTTTACTAATTTGTTGTTAAGGATAGTTATTTTTTATAAAAATATGATATATATGTGTTATGTACTGAATGTTTTTGTCCTCCCAATATTTATATGTTGAAATTCTAACTACCTATCCTATTAGAAGGTGAGGTCTTTGGGAGGTGATTAGGTCATTAGAGTAGAGCCCTCATAAGGGATAAGTGCCCTTACAAAAAGGACCCAGAGATCTCTCCATCCTCTGACCAATAGTGTGAGGACACAAGAAGTCAGCAGTTTCCACCTGAAAGAGGGCCCTCATCAGAATCCATCTGTGTTGGTATCCTGATGTGAACATGCCGGCACCTTGATCTCAGATTTCCAGACTCCAGAACTGTGAGAAATAAATTTCTGTTGTTTATAAGTCACTTAGTCTATGGCACTATGGTTGCCCAACCCGACTAAGAAAATATGTTAACATGTGATAGGTTTATTGTCATTATTTTAATGAATTAATAAATGTTTTAAACCCACATTAAAAAGAGGTCTTTGGAGTTCTATAGTTTTAAAGATATAAAGAATTCTGAGGGCCGGCCGAGTGGCGCGATGGTTAAGAACTCGCTTGGGATGCCAGAGGGCCCCGGTTCGGATCCCACATATGAGGGCCAGTGACACTGCCCTCTACAGCTAAGATGCTGAACAACAGTTCAACCTGGAGCTGGGCTGCCATGAGTCGCCGGTGACGGCGTGGGCTGCAGTCCCTGTGGCAGTGGATTGCTATGGGCTACCGTGTGTGGCCAGCAGCCAGCGTGAGCGGCCAGTAGCCGCAGTGAGCGGCCATCCAGAAGCCAGCGACTGATCTACCTCGCCAGAGAAGAGTGCAATGATGGTGCCAACTTGGGCCAGTGAAGGACGTCCTCCACAACTAGATTGAAGAACAAAACGACAGCAACTTGTCTGTTCCCCTTTCCCCAATTCCCCAGCACTGTTCCCATCCCCCCAATTCCCCAATAAAAATCTTTAAAAAAAAAAAAAAGAATTCTGAGATCCAAGTTTGAGAACATCTAGTCAAACTATTTTATGTATAAGCCCATTTTTTTACTTAAAAGGCATCAAGGACATACTTTCATGTAAAATATCCTACCCAATAATATAAATAATAGCTACCTTTTATTAAATGCTTAGAATGTGCCCAGAGATTGTGCTAAGTAGTTTGCATACCTCAACTTATTTCCTTTTACTCTTCACAAATGAATTTGTGTGAGGTAGGTACCATTTCCTCTGTCCTACACATGAAGAAACTGAGACACAGTGTATACTTGCCCAAGGATACACAGATAATTAGGTAATGCAGCATATTTTGAATTTAGACATCTGACTCTAGAGCCCATAGCCTTCATGGTAGTCAAAAGTATGGAGGTTCCAAGATCTCTATGAATAAGTGCATATTGAATAGTTATAAGTGACTAGAGTAATGTATAAGGCTTTGGTTAGGAATAAATACAACATAACTTGGGGTAGTTGATTTATGTACCATGAATTATTAATCACCATAAGTAATCTGTGGTTTTGGTTTACCTGTTGTTTTTGCAGAGGCCTTTTAGTACCTGAAAAAAACTCAATGGAAAGGGAAGACTAGCCATTTGCCTGAGCTATTTCAAGACCCTTAGTGAAAGCCAGGGTTTTCCCTGTCAAACAATGAGGGATGCCTTCCCTAACCCCACCCCCACCTCAAATCCAGCATCTATCTTCTTATATATTCTCCCATGACCCCATACTTTTTCTTATGTCATTTATCCTAATTTGTAGTGATATGTTTATAGTCTGGATTGCTCAGACCCTTCAATAGACTATGTGTTCCATAAAAACAGGGACACTGGCTGTTTGCACTCATCCTTTTATCCCCTGAATCTAGGACAGTGCCTGGCACATGGTAGCTTTCAGTAAACATTGGTTAAGTGAACGACTGGAAAGCAAACACTCTCAGAGCTCTGCACCTGAGCCCTCAAATCCGTTTATCATTTGCGAGCACATAACCTCCAGATGCTCTGGCCTCCACCAGCCTGGACCTGTGCCTCTTTGTCAGGGCTACTGTAACCAGCTTTGTCTGTATAGGTGAAGAGCTAGAAGTGCCTGGAAATTTATGTCCTTCTGGGGATAGCCCTTAACCAAAGACTGATGGGTCTGGTAGTAAGTTCGAATACTCCAACCCTAGCCCCTTCATTAAGATATTTTGAGTATAATCCCCTCTCTTTCCAGAGCCCCCCTAATAGGACTGAGTCAAAGGCACTCTGAGTGGGACTTGGCTTGATACTGTACCCTGGCCTGCTCCCTTCTCATCCCCCTTCCCTGCCACCATAGCAGTTTTCCCCTGCAACACTTCCTAATAAGTCACTCAAATCCTTGCCTCCAGGTCTGTTTCTGGGGAACCCAATCTAAGGTAGACTGGGAGTGTGTTCAATCACCTCTACACCCCTCGTGCCTTTTTGACACTCAATATTTGTTGAATGAATGAATGTTGGCATCTCATTTATAATCCTAGAGCTCTGGGACAAGACTTAAAAAGTGGAATGGCTAGGACAGGTTCTAGTCCAAAATATTCTCTTGAAATCTAGATAATTAAGACCTTTGGGAGCATAGCATCAACAGTGCTGTGCTGTAGGTAGTTTATACTGGCTTGTGAGAGCCAGCAGTTAAATATCCAGGAATTTTGTAAACTGGCTATTAAACCCTTGGTAGCTTGAAATTGGCCATGGCGGGAGTGTTTACACCACAGAAATTGGCAGATGCTGCAATTCAGGGCATGTCTGTGTCCTAGCCTTCCCCCACCCCACCCCCAGCCAGTTTACCACCACTGTACTGACAATAAGACTTCAGGGTTAAAAGATTTTTTTATAAAACCTGTATAGCAAACAAAATATAGTGTAGTGGTTAAAACTATGGGTACTGAAGTCAGAGAAACCTGGGTTCAACTGTATCATCACTTACGTGTTTTGTGATTTAGAGCAAGTTACTTAATTACTCTATGACTGTATTTCCTTATCTGTAAAACAGAGATCCCACCACTTGTCTCTTGACATAATACATGGGAGAAGTGCTTAGCTCAATGCCTGGCATGTAGAAACAGCTCAATGAATGATAGCTATTGTTGTTAGAACCAAGAATCACAGAAAGGCCTGGAACATGGTCTTGGACACTATCTACATGGTACCCCCATGTCAGCAGATGTTGGTTTATTCTTTGGTTTTTCAACCCAGCCCTATCAGATCACCTCAACAAAAAGCTATGGTTCTTGGTGAACTCTTAAGAAGATTAATTGCTGGGCTGGCCGAGTGGCTTGCTGGTTAAGAGTTGGCTTGAGAGTGTGAACTCTGAGCAGCAGGGTTGCAGGTTTGGATCCCACATGGGCCAGTGACACTGCACCCTCTATAGCTAAGGTGGTGAACAACAGCTTGACCTGGAGCTGGGCTGCCGTGAGTCACCAGTGATGGCATAGGCTGCAGTGGGACTGCAGTGGGCTGCTGTAAGCTACCGTGAGTGGCCGGCAGCCAGAGTGAGCTGCCGTGAGTTGCCGTGAATGGCCGTCCAATGGCCGGTGACCAATCTGCCTCAGCTGGGAAGAGCACAATGATCACATTACCAACATGAGCCAGTGAAGCGACGTCCTCCACAACTAGACTGAAGAACAAAAGGACAGCAACTTGTCTATTCCCCTTCCCCAATTCCCCAACACTGTTTCCTCCCCAATAAAAAATCTAAAAATAAAATTAAAAAAAGATTAATTGCTGGTGTCAGCCCAGTGCTTATCACCTAGAAGCCTCAGGGACCAGATGTTGGCTTGTTCGGTGGCGATCTCAGAGAGGGAATGAGCACTGACACTTGGCCTCTGCAGCTCCCTTCAAGGAAAGACAGTCCATTCAAGGCAGATTTGCTAGCAGTTGGCGGAAATCACATTGCCCCTAAGACTAAGACCCACACCCCCGGGGCAGTACAATGGCACAAAATCATCCCATTAGATTTGGCAATTATAAAACATGTAACACATATCCTGAGTTGAATGCAAAGGGTTATCTAAAACTTCAGCAATCTTAAAATGGAGTAGCTGAAACTGCCAGTACCCTGCCCATGTCTCCTTGGAACCAGCATTTCCACATCTAATGGCTTCTTACCACAGCCAACTGCAACTCTGACCACAGGAGCCTGCTGGAGCAGCCCTCAGCCAGTGATGCACCAGAGATGGTGGTTCTGTCTCCAGCTTCCTCCCCTCTTGGGTGAAATAGCTCTGAGGCATGTTCCATAGCACCCCCAAGAGGTCACCGGTGGAATTGAGCCCAGCTGTCCACAGCAGTGACCCTGCTGGTTAAGTGCTTCCCCTTCCTTCTCTTCTTCACTTCCTGGGTTCACTTCACAAATAAAGTACAGGCACTCACAGTTTTGTGTCAAGGTCAGCTTCTGGGGGAATCCAAACAATGACAGAGAGATGCCAATTATTCAACACGTATTATGTACTTGACACAGTATTTGGTGCTTTCCTCTGTGGTCTGGCCTTGTGGAGAAGATGGGATATGGGGTAGGATAAGTGATAGGATAAGAGTGGCAAAGCAGGCCGGATTTCAGATGAAGAGCTATCATCTTCTTCCCTCCCTCTATCCTACTTGGATTGTGACAAGCAACACATGCATTAAACTTGTAAATGTTGACTGCAAGCATTTTACTAAGATCCAGAGTTATGGCTTCCTGCAGAAACCCTGGAGAAAATGGAGCATATGTTTAATATGGAGCTTCCAGGCTGGCTTTTTTCCATTTGCAATAATGACAGATAGCATTTATTAAGCTCTTACTCTGTCAGATACTATGATCGAAGGCATTCAGTCACCACAACAATGCTATGTGGTAGGTAAGTACAGTTATATTTCATTTTATGGATAAGGTCATTGAGTCTCAGAGAGGTTAAGTCACCTGTCTAAAGATATACAGCACAGGTAAGTGGAGCAGTCAGCATTCAAACTCAGAGCCCATGCTCTTGAACCAAGTCTGCCAGTGTGCTGGGCCCAGAAGTGTGCTGAGGATCCAGAAATCAAATTCTCCCTCTCCTGCCCACCCCCCCACACACACGCACACCACCACCACCACCACAGGGTCATCACTCAGTGATATTGGAGAACAGCTTTTCTCTGATTTGTTCTGTTTTCAACAGGGTGCTGATACTCAGTGTGGAATATTGTAAACCCCACCCCCCATCCTTTCTCTACCTTTCTGCCTGAGACCCGCCAACATGCACTTATTACAGGTACATCAGCTAGAGGGGAATGGAAGTCGCTGTGAATGACAAGACAAAGAAAGTCCACCACTGCCAATTACCAGTGACCTGAAAACCAGTCATTGTGTTTTAATTTTCCGTGGAAGAAAACTAAGTCACATGTGTCAGTCTGATTGTTGGTTGTGAAATTAATACTTTCTTTGGCCAAATGACTTAGTCAAGATGGAAAAACAATTTTGTTTGCACTGGAATGGGCCAACATTTCCCAAAGAAACACTTCTCAGGATCATTGGAATCTTCTGGTGAAATATAATTTCACTCTGTCCTTGAGTTTAAACTCTTCACCAGCTAGTTCGGTCTTCTGCTCACTTCCCTGCAAAGACCTGACAGAACTTGGCCTTCTCCATCTTTCCACAGGTGTAAGCATTCACACGACATTGAGGGAGAGAAGATGCATAAAGCAGGTCCTTGATCCCTGATTAATTGGGAACCCCTCTTAGGAAGGGACTGGCTGCACTATCCCACAGCCCACAGACTCTCGAAGGAGCTGGGATCAGAAAACTCTGGACACTGGCCTGATCATCTGGGAGAGAGGGGTCAGGTAGCTTGGTTTCAACAAGCCGGCTTTGATTGCTTTGAGTTTGGTTCTGTGCTCTCAGTTCCCCAGCCAGAGCCTGGCCATGTCAGCCTGACCCCAGGTTGTCACCCCAGAGGACTGTGAAATAACATGTGCAGTTAACTGGCTGGCCTCTCCGACCAGCCTGTAAGACAAAAGTCTCAGTTGCTATGGCTTTTGTTGGCTTGCTCTGGAGCCAGTTCTTTTGGCTTCAAATTATTGTGGTTCCTGAGGGAATAGTGCGGGTCCTGGGCCTCTGTGTGGGGGTGGGGCAGTGGGGGAGAGGGGCAGAGGGAGCGGGAAAGGCTGCCCCCTGCAGGCTGAACTGCTCAGGCTCTGACCTCAGTGGTGGCTATGACTGGTCAAGGGAGGCCTTAGCGGGATGTGGGAAGGCTAGAAGAAGACAGACAGCAGGGTATCTCCCCCACTCTCTCCCCCTCAAGCAATCAAAATTTCAAGGAGTCAGAATCCAACAGAGCTGGGATTAGGATGAGGTGAATGATGAGGCCACGTTGTGCAAATACCGGATCAGATACTGGCTTTATTTAAAATTTTGTTCATTATGAAGTTTTTGCATTAATTGATATTTTAAAAATACTGCACGGAAATCTTATTTATCTTGATTGCTACATTTTTTTACTCCCCCACAGAATCTGCACCCAAAGCTGGTGCCTCAGCCTAGTCCTGGCCTTGCCTTCCGTATGTGACACATTTACACAAACGGAAAAATAACCTGTCAAGAGGGTTGAACTCTATTTGATTTTCTGTAAACTGCTTTTGTTCACTCAACAATATGTGGCTGAGCATTTCTATGTTGATGAATATACTTATACATTATCATTTGCTTGAAAGGATGTGTTATAAAATATTTAGCCAACCCTTTCTTAATGGTCCTAGCAGCCCAGCCCCGCCCAGTGCCCTCTCTGCCCCATGTCCCTAACATTTCCATGTGCTCCAGCCCAATGCCGCTGTCAGTATCTGCATTTCTGGGTCAGAACGGCAGAATGCGACACTGCCTACGAATTCAGCAGAGGGAACTGCAGGAGAGTTCGCACATGCCAGGCACAGCTCTGGACCAATGGCTGAAGGGATTTCAGGTATAAATATCCCGGCTCCTTTGCCCATTGGGTGGGGCAATACTGAGATGTGTGCTGCCTAGCAGATTCCAAAGCTTTCTCTGTGGCGATAAACTCCCGGTGCCTACACTGGCGCTGGGCTCAAGAACACACATTTACTGGCTGCCTACTCTTCTCTGTCACTTACCCCATTCCCTCCTGGTGTTGTCCACACCTCTGCCTGACCCTCCACCCCCAAGGAAAAAACCAATTACACTTGAATACTTGTCTCAGGATCTGCTTCTATTAAAATGGGCATTCAGATTATTTCAAATTTTTCACTATGTACCTTTATAGGTTCTAGCATAGTACTATGTTCTTTTAGGACTGTGATCTGTACCAAACAACAATTACAGAAGAGGGTCTTTGGTAAAGTTGAGAAAAGAAACAGAGACTCTATTAGCATGAGAGCATCTCAGAGTTATGTCATATAAAATTATCATTTTCACTATATACTGTGACATTCAAAATGTTGGTAAGCATTGTTCTCACTTACCTGACTGGGCCTTCACTTCTGGAGCTCCAGGCACGTAGCACATAATCAATACATATTTGTTGCAAGACTAAAAGGAGGAAGTGATTAATGCCTGAATCTCCACCAAACCGAGTACATGAGACCATGCAACTCACCTGAGCCACTGAGCTCTGTGCCTCAAGATTCTCTAATTCTACAATCAAGACAGAACGGTGCAACACTAAGTAAGGTTAGCAAGGTGAGCTGGGGCTGCCCTGGAGGCATAAAACAGGGTCCATTCTTTGGAGAAGGAAACATGCTCTGATCCTAAATGGCAGTGGCAGAAGCATCAGAAGAACCTTCTAGAAGTAGGAGTCAAGCTTCCCTTCAGGGGACTTCTGCACCTGCATATGTTGGCAGGAGGAGGAGCTTTTTCATCCCAAGTTAGTTTAGAGATTGCACCCGCCACCAGCATCATCCCCTCCCTCTCTCCATCCCAGCTGCAAAGGCCAAGTATGACTTCATGAGATCCCTACACTCCATGAATCAGCTCTAGAGCCAACTCGCAGGGCTGCAATGAAAGCAGGATTTTAACAAAAACTGGATGCCTCTACTATTTCAACTGCTATCACTTGACTCTAGAAGCATTTTTCTAAGATGATGAGGGAAATCTAGTTCTTCCAAGAGCTGACGAGGGAAAGCTATAACTTTATCTAAAATATCCTCATAAAAGCCCTGGCTTACAAACACACAACCCCGTCTCCCCTATCCTCATCAATCCGCCAACCCAAGGTTGAATTTGTTATTAGTCTTAAAGGGCTTCTCCCCGACAGTTACCCATCTGGTCACTCTTAGGCTATCCACTCTCTCTTCCCTTCGTTCCTCCCCACAACAAAGATTTCTGCTCAGCCTCAGAGAACAGGTTCTCCTATTGCAGGGCTACCAATCCTGCTGGGAGCTTGCATCCCAAGGGGCAGCAGGCCCTTTGGGAGGAGCTGAGATGGTGGTCAGCCTCCCACTGCTGTGTTGAAAGCCTTAACTTTTCATTGCCTGAGCTTTGTATGCCTTGGCTGGGCTGCTTTTCTTTTCATTTGTCAGATGTCAGCATACTTACCTTCACTTCTGCCTACCCTTATATCTTTGCCCACAAGAGTCCACCCTGGGAATGAGAGCCTGACATGACCTCCCACTAAACAGACATCTTGGACCTTGCACAAACACGATTGTCCTTTTACCTGGGAATCCCCAAGAACTGATGAGGAAGGACAAACTCAGGATTTGTATCATATGAAGGCTTGTTCCCAGTAGTCTGGCTCCTCTCTTTTACCAACAAAGCAATTTTCTCTTCCCATCATTCATCTATACATCTTTACCATATCACCTTCATAGGACAACTGCACAGAAGTGGACTTCCAACCCAACAGACGAACCTGAACAGATAGAAGGACTACCTATATAACCTCTTGTTGACCTCTTGCACCCAGGAATGCTAGAGGCCAAGTCTAAATATCACATTTAAATCTCTGCTTATGTCATGGATGCTCATGTTTCATTGACCAAAGCAAGCCAGAAGGCCAAGCCTCAAGTCAACGGGCAGGGAACTATCCTCATCTCTAAACGGGCAGGGATGAGAGTGACTATGTGCTCACCTATAACACAATCTATCACACTACCACTCCAGCCTTATCTTGAACCCTCTACCCCTGGTTTCCTACTCAGCCATACTGATTGTATCATGCTTTTGCCAGCTTCAGGGCCTTTGCACATGACGCTTTCTCTACCTGGAAGGCTCTTTCTCTTTCTAGGCCCTATTACTCCTTCTGATCCTTCAGATTTATATGTGCTTCTTATTTCCTCAGAGAAGCCTGAACTAGGTTGGCTTCCCTGGCTAAGCCCGCACTCTGTACTACCTGGTCACTGCCTGTTTACAGGAAACCATTATTAACACCAGCATAGTTTCACATCGCTGTGCTTTGGCTCTTGTCCCCCACCCTACCTGTGAGCTCTTTCTGTCTTTATCTACCCGGCTCCTTCTTATAATTCATGGGTCAGCCTAAACATCACTTTCACTGAGCACCCAGTTTAAAGTAGCACATTACACTCAGCATAACACCTATAACTGACATTATAGTCATTGAGTTGACATTGGTCATACATCTTAGTCATTCAATTGTTACCTAATGTTTATGCCCCAGTAAAAGAAGGGTTCTTTTCTGATTTGTCCATCCCCATATCACCAGAATCTGGTACAGTGCTTGTCACATAGTAGGAACTCAAATACTTTTTTAATGAATTAGCAAATCTGGTAATAGTTCTTCAGTGGCTCTCATATCAGTTAGACTATAACTCCCATGATGGCTGGTGTCAGGCCTCTTTGCTGGCACACCTCCATTTGTAAGACCAGGCAGGTGCTGTGTATTCCAAAAGTGTGTGCCAATCATCTGAAAGGCCATTCTAGGCTGAGTTCCCACCGGCCAGGATGCCAATGCAAGCAGCGAATTTGGCAAGGGACCCAATAGGGAGGAGAACTGAGTCAGACAGAAGGAGCCAGGCAGGGTATGTCGGTGTGCTGTGCAGGACCCAGGGACAGAGTACAGAGCACACTTTAGAAGAGCTCCAGTAGAGTGGCATTGGCTGGGGGCTGTGGGGACATTCACACTCTGGGATCTCTGTCCTGCCTTCAGGCCTGCGCTGGCCTGGGAAGCCCTCAGGCCAGGATGGCAGGAGGACACCATTTAGTCCGATCTGCCTACCCAGGTGTGAACGGGAGTGGACACAGGCAGGAACCACCAGAGTCTGTGACAGACTAGCTGAATGAATGTCCTGAGAGCCAGGTAGGGGAGCTGACAGAGGACAGCAGGATGAGGCGTGGGATGGTCAGGGCAAGAGCCACAAGGCAAGAGAAATGCTGATACCGGCTTTCATGGCTGTGTCTGAAGCAGCTTCGGTGTCTTAGAAGGGAGGACCCTTCCTGTTCATGATGATTCCTTCGAGGGCAGGCCCAGAACCCAGGCTCAGAGCTCTCAGCACTTAATTGCAAATTTGCTCCTGGCTTCTCAGAGGTAATAGACAAAGCAGAAAGAGTGTTGCTGCCTTTAAAGAGGCTTAGTACATTCGGAAAAGAGGCTTAAATGTAATAGTAGGAGAGCGGGAGGAGGGGAAGTGGTTGAAAGTCTGGAGAGAAGCCAGGACTCCGGGATCCTCCTCTAAGCCTCCGAGCAGGTGCAGACATATCTGGGCAAGAACCTTCTGACCAGCAGCAACCCTCTGTGCAATTTTAGGATGGGGATAAGCCAGGCTGTTTCCTAATCTCAGGGTCTTGTTTGGAGCCGTTCCACTACCTCTTAACACCTACAACCAAAAAGGAAAAGAAAGAAATGAACAAGGGAAAAACTCAAAGCAGCCTGCCTCTCTGATCTGTGAGCAGCATGGACCAAGAGCCGGTGGGTAAGCCAATTTCTAATCAAGGCTGACCTGCGCCATTCCTGCCCTGGTGGGACTGGTGACAGCTGGGAGCTGGGCCAAGGCCTTGCACTTCCCATCATCCTTATTTCTATGGCCCTCTTTTTTGTCCACACCTCCCCTCTCCCTGTCTCCAGTGTGTGTACTGAATCCAGACTGACGTCCCTAACACTGTTTAACCTCAGCACCGCCCTGTCCATGGAGGATTCTGGAGGTCCTCTTCTCCTAGGGAGCATGAAGAAGAGTAATTAAGGTCCCAGCCTTTGGGGCTAGGTGGCCAGGATTCAAATCCCAGCCGTGCCAGTAACGAGGTGTTTGCCAGACCCAGTTCCTCCATGCCTCCCTCAGAGAGAGAGAGCCTTTCCCGTACTGAGGGTGAGCCTTCTGTCCACTTCCTTCATCTGGGGTGCAGTAAGGACTCAGCCATCTGTCCCACTCATGGAGATGTGGCTGTCCTCTCTAATGAGGTCCCCTCCCAAAGAATTTTCTAAGGCAATTGGATTATTAGCAATTTGTTTTATGTACAACTTTAGAATCTTCCCCTCTGTGTATCAAGTGAATGGGATCAGTGTCCTTTCTCAAAGGCTGGTCCCAGGGACACTGCTCAGAATTACTGAGGGAAGGGCTTATAAAGTGCAGGTCCTTAGGCCCCACCCCACATGAGTGCTCTTGTTGGCTTCCCTAAAAAGCCTATGGGTAGCTGTAGTATTGAGCCCCTTTCATAACAGATGAAACAGGCTCAGAGGTGAGAGGCCATGTCCAAAATGACTTAGTTAAATAATTATCGACAGAGCATGTCTCCAAATGCTGCAGCCCAGGCCCTTGTCACAGTCTCGCCCTATGGATCCCAGCTCCTGCAAACACAAGCTTCCTGTGTCGCAGCCCAGAACTCAAGCTCCAGGATCCTTTCGGGAAGACGAGTTTTGTATCCCAGCCAGTCAAGCTCATGCGAGAGTTTCATAAATGGTTCTAATGAAGCTGCCCGTGGCAGCCAGCCATTCTTACCACAAGGCCCTCTGGTTTCAGAAACCTTGTCCCCAAATCTCATCATTTCCCCCATTTCTCAATTCTTTGATATTTTATTTGCAAGGAAACCTTATTCGAACACTTCATGCATTCATTTAACACATGTTTATTGAGCACCTCTGTGTGCCAGGTACTGATGGCAGTGCTGAAGGGAATGCCATGAAGAAGACCAAGGCTCTGCCTTCGTGAAGCTTCTATTCAAAAATCCAGAAGGAATAATGTCAGGGGGTGAGAGGTGCTAGTAAGTAACATTAAGCAAGGTAAGGATAGTATGAGGGTGGAGAGATGTCATTAATAAAGTTAAAGATAAAGACTCTTCACAAAACATCACCCCAACACCATCATCACACTTAAAACATTAACAAGAATTTCTTAATATGCTCTAATAGTCCATAAGTATTCACATATCCCTATTGTCTTACCTAGTTTGCTTGCTTGAATGGTATAAACCTTATTTAGATTTTTATTCAAACAAATCTTTTAGTCTATAAGTCCCCCATGCATTATCTTTGTTTTTGTTTCTTGCAGATTTTTGTTGAAATGACCAAGTGATTTCTCTACAGAATTCCCCAGTCTGGATTTTGCTGATCATACCTCAGTGTCATCATTCACCCTGTTGGAAAGTGCCTTTTTAAGTAGGGTATTCCCTCTAAGGGTGTGACATTTGAGCAGAGGCCCGAATGAAGGAAACCAGACAGAGAGCCCTGTGGAAACCTCAGGGTAAGAGGGACCAGTTCAGTTTCCATTTTTTCTTAGCTTGAGTGCTCATAGTCTTGATCTCTGAGACCCTGGTTTTGTTTGTTTGCTTGTTTGTTTGTTTCATGTATGTGCCCTTTTTGCTAGATCAAGTAACTCCCCTGCATTCATCAATCTACAGTGAAATATTTGTATTAAAAGCACTTGGACTGAAAAACTGGAAACAACTCACACATCTGTTAACAGAATGAATCAACAGCATGCAGTATACTCATACAATGAAATGCTACTGAGCAATGAAAAATGAATGAACTACTGGGTCAAGCAGTATACACATGGGTCAATCTCAAAAACATGTTGAATGAAAGAACCTAGACACAAAACATCACATATTATGTGATGCCATTTATGAAGTTCAAGAATAGGCAAACCTAATCTACAGTGATAGAAATCAGCATGGTACTTTGGGGATGATAGTGACTGGAAAAGAGCATGAAGGTACTTTCTGAAATGAAGGAAATAACTATTCCATATCTTTAACGGGGGGAGGTTGCATAGGGGTACACATACGCAGTAACTCATCAAACACACTTAAGATGTGTTTAATTTCCTATATGTAAATTATACTTTAATTAAAAATAATAAAAATTAAAAAACGGGTAGACTTTGGATTCAGGCAGACCCAGGCCCTAGTTAGCTGTTAAAACTTTATTGATTCTCCTAACCACTCAGAACCAAAGTTTCTTCAGCATAAAATGGAATAATGATACAACCCACTTTGTTGGTATTGCCTGCAAAGCATTTAGCAGAGCCTGGCAAATAGAAAGCCCTGAAAAAATTAGCTATTATTCTTTAATATCATTCTAATATCCCACCCCCACCCCCACCCCCAATCCCTGGCAAACTCAGGGCAAAGCCTCAAATCAGCAAACTCCACCCCAATTCCATGAGACACTTCCCTGTCAGGCACACAAGAGACCTACATTTGTAACTCATTCATTAATGACACGAACGTCACCTCCCACTGCTATTCTTTTAACATGTTGCTTTTATTTGATCTAATGGCAGCTGCAGCCTGGTAAATCACCACATTTCATGGGAAGCTTAAAGACACTGATGGGTCCTTCATATGTGCTGGGTTGTATTGCTGCCAACGCCTGCCGGGTCTCCCCAGAGCCTGGAGACAGAGGAATTATTGAAAAAATATCCTATTCATCTGGAATCTTTTCTCAGAAGACAATCTTAGTAAAGCTTCTTCCAAACACTTGCAACTGGTTTATCAAAAAAATGAAGCTTATTCGGAGGTATAATATCAAAATGGACTTCTTATCCATTTCCTTTCTTGTTTTTGATTCTTGAGGTTTTTGTTGAAGCTAAAGGTCATTTGCTGTGTCTAGATTCAGTCTGGATTTTGTCGCTCTCATCTCTGCTCAGCTGAATTCCCACTTTCCTTTGGGCAATGGCTACCTTGGTGATATCTTGGTCCAATTCCTAAACTTTCCAGCCACTTTTAGTTACTAGAAAAGCCCATTCCAAGATATGACTTAATATTTTTGTTTAAAATGTGTGTGTGTGTATATATATATATATATTTAAGTATAAAAGACATATAGAAAAAAGTATACAAATCACAAATGTACAGTTCAGTTTGCATAAAATGAACACATCTGTGTAAACTCTATTCAGATCAAGAAATGAAACATGTTCAAAATCTTAGAAACCTCTGTGCCTCTTTCCTGTAATCACTATCTCTCACAAGGTAGCCACCATCTCGACTTCTGATGGCATAGATTCATTTTGTTTCTTTTGGAATTTCAAGTGACTGGAATCAATGTGTATACTCATATCTGCCTTCACCCACTCAACATTTCCTTTTTGAGACTTACCCATGTTGCTACATGCTATTGCAGATTTTTCTCTTTTGTAGCCATACGATATTCCATTATATGGTTCTACTGTGTTTTATTTTTCTACTCCACTCATTCTAAATTTTTTTAAATTATCAGTCTCAAACACAACTCAGAGATTCAGTGTAGGCCAGTGCTGTGGCCCTCAGTTGTTTAAAATTGGGAATGGGGGGGAGAATGTGACATCTTTTAAGAAGACCTCAGTCCCACTTATAATTGCATCAAAACAATAAGATACTTAAGAATAAATTTAACCAAGGACGTGAAAGATCTCTACACTGAAAACTAAGACATTTATGAAAGAAATTGAAGAAAACACAAATAAGTGAAATGATATCCCTGTTCATGGACTAGAAAAATTAATATTGTTAAACTATCCATACTACCCAAAGCCATCCTATAGATTGAGTACAATCCCTATCAAAATTCCCATGGCATTTTTTCACAGAAATAGAAAAAGCAATCTTTAAATTTATGTGGAACCACAAAAAGACCTCAAATTACCAAAGCAATCCTGAGAAAGAACAAAGCTGGAGAGAGCACACTTCCTGATATCAAACTACACTACAAAGCTACAATAATGTAATCTAAATCTAATAATCTAAAACAATATGGTATGGGCATAAAAACTGACACATAGATCAATGGAACAGAATTGAGAACCCAGAAAAAAAATGCATATACAATCAACTAATATTTGACAAGGAAGCCAAGAATACCCAATGGAGAAAAGACAGTCTCTTCAATAAAGGGTGCTGAGAAGATTAGATATTCACATGCAAAAGAATGAAACTAGATCTCTACCTACTTCACTCACAATAATTAACTCGAAATGGATTAAAGATTTCATTGTGAAACTGAAACCATAAAACTCCTAGAAGAAAACATAGAAATAAAGTTTCTTGACATGGGTCTTGGCAATGATTTTTTTAGATATGACACCTAAAGCACAAGCAACAAAATAAAAAATACACAAGTGGAACTACATCAAACTAACAAGTTGTGTAGCAAAAGAAACCATCAACAAAGTGAAAAAGCATTTCTACAGAATGGGAGAAAATATTGTGTTGTCGGAAAAGTCATGACGTATTTTTCTGTTTTAGTTGCAAAAATGCGTCATGACTTTTCCGACAACCCAATGTTAGCCAACCACATATGTAATAAAGGGTTAAGATTCAAAATAGGCGTGGAACTCATACAATTCAATAGTAAAAATGAATAATCCAATTTAAAAATGATCAAAGGACCTAAATAAACATTTTTCCAAAGAAGATATTCAAGTGACTATCAAGTACATGAAAAGGTGCTCAACATCACTAATCATTAGGGAAATACAAATCACAACCACAATGAGGTATCACCTCACACCTGTTAGGATGGCTATCATCCAAAAGAACAATTATAAGTACTGGAGAAGATGAGGAGAAAAGTGAACCCTCATGCACTGTTGATGGGATTGCAAATTGGTGCAGCCACTATGGAAAACAGTATGGGGGGGGGAGTCCTCAAAAAACTAAAAATACGACTGCCTTATGACCCAGCAATTCCACTTCTGAGTATTTATGTATCTGAAGGAAATGAAATCATTATTCTAAAGACGTATCAGTACCCTCGTTCACTGCATTATTCACAATAGCCAAGACATGGGAACAATCTAAATGTCCATGGACAGATAAATGAATTTAAAGAGTGGCATCTACAGAGGATGCCAAAAAAAAATGTATACACATTTTTAAAAGGGAAACATTGTATTAAAATTGTAATAATATATACTGATAACAAAAGAATACAAGTCATGTGTGTACATTTTTTTGGCACCCTCGGTGTATGCAATGGAATACCATTCAGCCATAAGAAATAAGGAAATCCTGCCATTTGCAACAACATGGATGGACCTAGAGGGTATTATGCTAAGTGAAATAAGTCAGACAGAGAAAGACCAATATTGTACGATCTCACTTATATGTGGAATTTAAAATAATCAAACTCATAGAAACAGAGATCAGATTTGTGATTAACCAGAGGTTGGGGAGTAGGAGTGGGGGAATTGGGTGAAGGTGGTTAAGCCTCCAGCTATAAGATAAATAATAAGTCCTAGGCATGTAATGGACAACATGATGTCTTTAACTAACAATACTGTTTTATATGTATCAAAGTTGCTAACAGAGTTGATCATAGAAGTTCTCATCTTACAAGGAATAAAAAAATTTTTTTAACTAGGTGAGAGAATGGATGTTAACAAGTTATTGTGGTGATTATTTTGCAATATATACTGTTATCAAATCACATGCCATACACCTTAAATCTACACTGATACATGTCAATTATATTTTGATAAAACTGGAAAGAAAAAAAAATAGACAACTTCATCCCTGCCCTCTTACGTGTGTGCCTCTTCAGTGTTGGGGCTTGAGAGAGGGAACAGTGATGCAGCAGTCTCTTCCACATGCCAGTGCTGGTGGGGTGTCCCTGGATGGGGAACACCACACAGGTGGTCATGCTGGGCTTTTCCCAGTCCCTCTCCAATGAGGATGACTTCTCCCACAGGGGCAGCCATGTCTCCTCTGGGCACCAACAGAAATTTGAACCACTTTTCCCCATTGGACATCCCATTGTGTGGCCCCATGGCCTCCCAGGCAATCTGTACAGTTCCTTCCCAGATTCAGATCTCCATGCTTCTTCATGAGGAGCTACAGGAACTGCTGGGTCCTTGTTTTCACCCTCTAAAAGAGGTGGAGTACAGGGCTTGTCCTGGAGTTACCTATCTTCCTCCAACCGCTATACACTATGGTCCCTTCAAGCCCTCCTGTGATGGTGTGGCAGAGGGCCCTAGACAAAGACTTTCCCGGACCACGTTTCCACCAAGAATTTTGCACTGTGGTAGGGAGCTTTAGACAAAGGCTTTCCCAGACCGCATGGCCATCAAGACTTCCGTGTTTAACATTTCCTAATTCCTACCTCATCTGGGAGGCAGTCAGGAACTAACACAATGCCGCATGTCCTAACAAGGAATCCTAGCTGCTAACCCAGAAACCTCAGGGTATGTAGCTCGGAGTCCTGTCCGGATTGGGGCTCAGCCTCTGGATATGAATCCGCTGAGCCGGTGCCGGCATCAATAAACATTGCTTCCTGCCCTGAGCCTTGGTGTCCTGTCTCTATGTCTGAGTATCCCGCAACATAATTATGGCTCACCCAGGATACAGAGATGGCGATATTTTCCACCGCCCTTGTCCCCGAGGCGTGGCTCCCCCAGACGAAAGGGGATGCAAACTCTACTCGGCGCCAGCGGACCCTTGTCTGTCAGTGGGGACGTCTCCCCTGTCGGCCACAGGGGACTGACCAGGGAGCACACAGGACCCAGAAGGCTAGGGAACCAGCTTGGGAGCGCTGCCTAACCAGACAGGTAAGGACCCAGGTCAGCGGACAGAAGGGGAGACTGATCACCTCCTGGAGTCACCTGAGTATCTCAATTTCTAAGAGAAACCGTGACTCCTAGGAACAGGGCGGTGGATGGAGAATGAATCTGTGTGAGTCCTGTGAATGAGACACAGTCTGTCTGCGAAGCAAGTGTTGAGTCCCGATCCACGGGTTCGTGCGAACGTCATACGGCTTCAGGTGGTATCGCTAATTTATCTCATAGAGTTTAGTGATCCGAGTCAGGGGGCTTATACCGACCCACCAACTGCTAAGAGGTGCCTGAAATATCCCCATGAGGGGAGCGGCTGGAGATGGACAAAGTGGATCTCTGAGTGGTTGTGTGTTGTGCCGATTTTGGGTGGTTGCCATGGGTGGGCAACAAAGTACCCAGACTCCGTCAGGATGTATGTTTAAAATTTTTAAGAAGGGGTTCTCAGGGGATTATGGTACTAAGATAATCCACCAAAAGCTCTGCACCTTCTGTGAAATTGATTGGCCGTCATTCGGCGTTGAGTGGCCAACAGAGGGAAGCTACAACAGGGACCTCATTAGGAGAGTCTGCCTTGTCGTTACCAGCAGCCCCGATCACCCCAACCAGTTTCCCTATATCGACTCATGGGAGGCCATTTTACGTACTCGGCCCCCTTAATTGAGGTCCTGTTTGGAAAATCAGTGTAGGGTTCTTTTAGCCCAAGCTATGGTCTGCTCCTGGAAGCTGCTTAAGGACAAAACAAAAGGACAAAAGCCAGTCTTGCCTTCAGGAGGAGATCCTGCCACCCTATTCGCCTATCTACCCGCCCCTTCCGTGGGTCCCTGAGCTGCCAGCCCAGCCTTCAGTGCCACCCATCTCTGCCTGCTATCCCCTTTCCAGACTTTCCTGCTACGCCGCTGCTGACCCCAGTCCTGACCCCATAGGAGTCCACAGATGGGCGGCTGTAGACAAACGGCCCTGAGGCTGACACTCTCCAGCTCCCCATATGGGAAACCAGAGGCCCCATCTACTATGACCAGGAAGGACAGATTCAGGGAGGCTGATGGATGTTTGTGTACCAGCCCTTCTCAACCACCAATCTCTTGAATTGGAAAACTCATACCCCATCATATACTGAGAAGCCCCAGGCTTTAACTGACCTATTTCAGTCAATCATTCAAACGCATCAGCCCACCTGGGCCAATTGCCACCAACTCCTCTTAATTCTCTTCAACACCAAGGAGCACTGGCGAGTCACCCAGGGAGCCATAAAGTGGCTGGAGGAACATGCCCCAACCAGGACCTTAAACATTCAAATGTATCCCCAAAACCATTTCCCTGAGGAGGATCCCCAGTGGGACCCCAATGATGACTGGGACTTCCAGATGCTGGAACAGTATCAAGAAGCCCGTATAGGAGGCCTAAAGGATGGTAGCAAAAAAAGCCATCAATATAAACAAGATCTCTGAAGTGCTCCAGGGACCTGAGGAAAGCCCAAGCCAATTTTATGAGAGACTTTGTGAAACATTCCGTCTCTACACACCCTTTGATCCTGAGAGGCCCTCCAGAATCAGCGGATGGTTAATGCCACTTTCATCAGGCAGTCCCAGTGTGACATCCGGCAAAAACTTCAAAAACTGGATGGATTTGCTGGCATGAATATCAGCCAATTCCTTGAAGTGGTCGACCAAGGTCTATGTCAACTGTGACCAAGAGGCTCATTGAGAAGGGATTGGAAGATGAAGAAAAAGATAGACTTGCTGGCTGCTGCACTTGTTGAGCAGGCTGGGGCCCCAGGGCGAAATGCCATTCCAAACCTGGGACTACCCCAGCAAGGGTGACGTCAAGGGGGACCACACACTGGGAGACCAAGGCTGGGATAAGACCAATGTGCTTACTGCCACCAATGAGGCCACTGGAAAAATGAATGTCCTCAGCAGTTGGGAAAAATGCCAACAGGTCCAAACCCCCAGAGGCAGGGTCGAGTCACTCATGGCCGTTACCAGCCACCCCAACAGATGCCAGGCCCTTCTGGAGATGACTTCATCGGACTCGCTGGGATGGAAGAATACGGGGAAGAGTAGGCCAGACCAGGCTCCATCCAGCTAGGCCCCCAGGAGACTATGGTCCGAATGTTAATTGGGGGCCAACCCATTGACTTTATGGTCGACACGGGCACTGATCATTTTGTCGTAACATGGCCCATAGGCCCCCTCTCCCAAAAACAGGTCACCATCACTGGTGCCATGGGAGGACAGGTCCACTGGCCCTTTCTACAGCCTCGACAATGCACCCTTGGAGGCTGGGAAATTACTCATCAGTTCCTCTACCTGCCAGACTGCCCTGTAGCATTATTGAGAAGAGACCTACTAGGAAAACTCCAGGCTCAAATCACCTTTAACCACAGTGGCAATGCTGAGCTAACATTGGGCAAATCAGGGGCTAAGATTATGTCCCTCACCATACCTCAGGAGGAAGAATGGTGACTCTTTGGTCTTTCAGAAGAGGTCCGAGAGGGACCCAAACTCACCTTCTCAATACTGGGAGTTTGGGCAGAAGACAGCCCACTAAGCCTGGCACGACATGTGGCCCCAGTAGTTATGGAACTAAAATCTGGGACAGAACCGGTGTGCCACAAGCAATACTACATCCCCCATAAAGCACAAGTAGGCATCCAAAAACATTTGGACAGGCTCCTAAAATATGGGATTCTTCGTCCCTGCCAGTCACCTTGGAACACGCCTCTGCTTTCGGTCCAAAAGCCGGGAACTGAAGATTACCGTCTAGTGCAGGACCTGAGGGCAGCAAACCAAGCAACGGTCACTCTACACCCGGTTGTTCCCAATCCATATACTCTTCTGGGCCTCATCCCAGCTGAAGCAACCCACTTCACCTGTCTGGACTTCAAAGATGCCTTCTTCTATATTCTTCTAGCCCCACAGAGCCAGTCACTCTTTGTCTTTCAATGGGAAAACCCTGAAAATGGGGACAAAGGCCAGCTGACATGGACAAGGCTACCACAAGGCTTCAAAAACTCCCCAACCATTTTCAGGGCCACCTTGACTTCAGACCTAAAGCCCATTCCAGCCAGTCAAACCAGTTGTGTACTGCTGCAATATGTAGATGACCTCCTACTAGCTGGGAAGAGCTACAGTGACTCCATGCAGGGTACATATCACATCCTTAAATTTTTGTGGGAAACAGGCTACAAAGTCTCCAAGAAAAAGGCTCAGTTATGCCAAGACAGGGTCAAATATCTTGGTTTCCACCTGTCACAAGGACAACGCCAGCTCGGCCCAGAAAGGAAGCAGGCGGTACGTACCATCCCTGTCCCCACTACTCGGAAACAGGTTCACGAATTCTTAGGGGCGGCAGGCTTCTGTAGGATCTGGATCCCTAACTTCTCTACTATAGTCAAACCCCTTTATGAAGCCACAAAGGGGGGTGAAGGTGAACCTTTTCTGTGGGAGTCTCCACAACAAAAGTCTTTTAATGAGCTTAAACGGGCTCTCATTCATGCCCCTGGCCTAGGACGGGCCTTTCCCCTTATGAGGTCATATATGGAAGGCCACCTCCACTCATTAGAGGCCTCTGAGGAGACCTTAAAGAAATAGGAGACCTAACCTTAAGACAACAGCTTGAGGCGTTAGGGTCTACCCTACAGAACCTCAACCAATGGGTACAGGAGAGGCTCCCTATTAGCTTAACAACTGAAGTTCATCCCTTTAAGCCTGGGGATTCAGTTTGGGTTAAGGAATGGAACCTCCAGCCCTTAAAACCCCTGTGGAGGGGCCCTTTACTGTCATTTTGTCTACCCCCACGGCAGTTAAGGTTGCAGAGATCACTTCATGGATACACCACAGCAGATTGAAACCTGCAACTGCTAGCTGGGACTGCACCTCTGACCCCTCCGAGCCCCTCAAGATCACTCTCCGGAGGAAGATGGCCAGAGATGTTACCGGTCCTTAGGAGGAGATCACCAGCCCCGCTTTGGTCACACCGGAAGCTGACCAATCAATCTACGCGCAGCTGAAGCTTGAGGAATTCTTCCTTGCAAGATGCTTATCCCAAGGACTCTAATCCTCACCCTCACTCTTTTCTTCCCAGTCGGGACAGTATCACCACCTCATGCCCTAAATCATGCTTCCAGTCCTTTCGACTAGAAACAACATTTCAGGTTACAGGCTGTTCTGGAAATAATCACCAATGAAACTGAGACAGCTTTAGAGCTCCTCGCTACCCAACAGACCCAGATACGGGCTGCTATTTATCAGAACCACGTAGCACTGGACTACTTACTGGCTGAAAAAGGTGGCGTCTGTGGTAAATTCAATCAGTCAGACTGTTGTCTGCAGATTGATGACACTGGCAAAGCCACCTCTGCCATTGCCACAAATATTAGAAAGCTTGCCCGTGTCCCAGTTCAAAAATGGATGGGATGGGGGCCAGCCGAGTGGCGCGTTGGTTAAGAGCTGGCTTGGGACACCAGAGGGCCCCAGTTCGGATCCCACATATGAAGCCCAGTGACCTGCCCTCTACAGCTAAGATGCTGAACAACAGCTCAACCTGGAGCTGGGTTGCCGTGAGTCACCCGCGACAGTGTAGGCTGCAGCCCCTGCTGCAGTGGGTTGCCATGGTCTGCCGTGTGTAGCCAGTAGCCAGCGTGAGCAGCCATCCAGAAGCCAGCGACTGATCAGCCTCGCCCGGGAAGAGCGCAATGATGGTGCCAATTTGGGCCAGTGAAGCAACGTCCTCCACAACTAGACTGAAGAACAAAAGGACAGCAACTTGTCTGTTCCCCTTCCCCTAATTCCCCAGCACTTTTCCCATCCCCCAATTCCCCAATAAAAATCTTTTTTTAAAAAATGGATGGGATGGGACCCCAAAAGCTTCTTTGGAGGATGGTTCTCCACCCTCGGGGGATTTAAAGCGTTAATTGAAATCCTGCTCCTTGGGGCATGCCTCCTTTTATCCTGCATTCTCCCCCTTGTCATTTGCTCCACCTCTTCCCTCATAGAGGCCATTGTAGAACGTAAGACTGCCGCTAAGGTCCTCATGTTATAGAAGTACCAACCCCTAGACCAGCGGTTCTCAACCTTCCTAATGCTGCAACCCCTTAATACAGTTCCTCATGTTGTGGTGACCCCCAACCATAAAATTAGTTTCATTGCTACTCTATAACTGTAGTTTGGTACTGTTATGAATTGTAATGTAAATATCTTTTAGTTTTCTGATGTTCTTAGGCGACCCCTGTGAAAGGGTCGCTCGACCCCCAAAGGGGTTGAGACCCACAGGTTGAGAACCGCTGCCCTAGACCAACAGCCTGTCAAGGAAGACGATGCTCTCTAACCCACATATGGGTTCCAGCATCAAAGTGGGGAATGTGGCAGAGGGCCCTAGACAAAGGCTTTCCCAGACCGCATGGCCATCAAGATTTCCGCATTTAACATTACCTAATTCCTACCTCATCAGGGAGCCAGTCAGGAACTAACACAATGCCGCATGTCCTAATAAGGAATCCTAGCTGCTAACCCAGAAACCTCAGGGTACGTAGCTTGGAGTCCTGTCGGATCGGCGCTCAGCCTCTGGATATGAATCCGCTGAGCCAGTGCCAGCATCAATAAACGTTGCTTCCCGCTCTGAGCCTTGGTGTCTCGTCTCTCTGTCCAAGTATCCCGCAACAATGGGCCATCTCTAGACCAGAGGCAGGCACAAGGTTCCTTGTTAAAGTTCATCCCCCAACTTCTGAGGTCTTTTAACAACTCAGAACGCTCCTCTTTTGTGGTGACACCAGGGGTGCCTTCAACAGCTCAGCAAGCAAACCACTGGGGAATGTGAGGCCAGTCTCTGCTGCTTGTAGGCACTACTAATGTCCACAGATAGAGTGGGAGCTGTAGTGCCCCACGGATCTCCTCAGCTGTTAGTATTTTAGTACTCACAACCCTGGCTTCCCATTGCCAGCACCTGAATCTCTTTTCCTGCAGGCTTTCTCTGACTGCTAGAGCCCACCCTACCCCAGCATGCATCAGGATAAAATTGCCAGGGAGTTAACGCCCTCCAGGACCAGCTGTAATCAGTGGCTCTCCAGAGTTCTTCAACAAATTCCCCATCCCCTTGTGTGGAATATCCCTGAGGGCATGTTGTCTATCCAGGCTCAGAGAGATCCAGTGGGATTAAGCTCCTTGCACACAGTGTGGGCTCGCTCTACAACACACCATTTTGGAGGTGCCTTCCCTTCTGGGGCTCACTTCTGCATTCTGTAATGTTGATGAAAAATATCCAGCCTAAGAGAAAACTTATGAGTTTATTTGAGCCAAACTGTCGACAATTGCTGGGAAGCAAAATCTCAACGAATTGAGAAAATGCTCCGCAAAATGGCAGTTTGCAGTTTATTTTATACATAAAACCAAAGGAGGAAGGTTACATGAAATCCAATGGTGATAGATTAAGTGAGTGGGAGAAAGCAAAGTGGGGAAATCTTTGGGGTTGGATAAAAGTACATTGGAGAGACTGGTACTCCTCACACACAGGTGGGTGCAGAGTAGCTAACAGTTCGCTCTTTACAGCACATAGAGATGGTAATCAGGAGACATGTATGATAATGAGGAATTTTGCAGTTTTCAGCTCTGGTGGGGGGAAAAAGGATTAAAGATGTTATCTTAGGTGCAAAAAAACAAAGAACAGGCCCACTGAAAAGGCACAGATTAACTTAATGAGGAAGCTCGAGATATGACTTCCTGCCATGGCCCACCTTAGTTAAGAATCTTTATGTTCACACCATCCTCTGTGGTTATTTTCAGTTTCCTGAGCCTATCAGGTACAACATGCGGCGTCCCCTCCGTCCACACTTACTACTCCTTTCTGGTATCCCTCCCAAATAAATGACCTGCAGTAATCTTCTTGTGTTAGGGCCGGCTTCTAAGGGAATTCAAACCAAGACAGCCCATGGTTCTCTTGCAATCCCCCTTGCTTGTCTTCAGAAAGGGGAAAGGTTCCTTTCTCTCCCTGGTGAGGATAGAGTAGCTTTTTAAAAGGAGAAGAGTAGGAAGCAGAGAAGAACATAAAGGAGGAGGAGAGGAAAAGGAGAAAGAGCAGGAGGGGAGGAGGGAGACAGGAAAAGAAACTACACTCCCTATTAGGTCACAGCACTCTTCCTTCCTTCTGTTCTGTAAACTGTTGGGGAGAGGCAGTGATGTGATTAGGGCAGTTCCAGCACCTCTGTGAGCCTTGACAACAGACTGGTGCTGCCAGGACCCTCGCTCCAGGGTGCAGAAATCAGGATGCAGGCTGTAGCTAATGCCTATTCTCCCTAGCTTTGGGGCCACGGTCAGCTACTCTGGGACAAAGGGGAAAACCCTCACTTACAGACTCCTATTACATCTCTTCAAGAATGCTCCTAATCTCCAGCCTTTCAGGCTTCTCCCAGACACCAAGGATTTACATCCTCATTTTTCTTAATCTTCCACCAGGGACCTCTCAGTGGGGCTTAGACTATTTTGGCCCGCCCCTTCCCAGTCCTGCATAGCTGCCTCCTAAAAGCAGAACAGCTCTTGGCACACCTAGCGAAGCAAGGGGCTGCAAGCTGTTCCACTAATGGTCTCCACCGGGATTTCATAGACAAATTTACATTGTAAGATTTTTGAGTCAGAAACCTCTGCCAAACTCCAAGTATACCTCTTGTTGTCAAGTGGGAGAGACCAGGGCTCAAAAATACTCAGGTTCCAAGTTTGTATCTGCCCCCATCAAGTCCTCATAGTCTGTGAGGCTCGCTGATTTGCCAAATTTTCAATCTGATTTGATTTGCAGGTGGCTGGGACTTTGGCCATAGGCAGAACTCTCTGCAGTGCCCTTGACAGAGGGTTGAAGGTTAGGTCTCTGGGGCTCAAGGATCCCGTGAATATGCCTGGCAATATTTTGTGTGTATTTGTTTACCTACATTGTTCTGGGTAGATCTGTAGCTTTCCAAAACTTTTTAAAGCAGTCTGTGACCCTGTATCTTAATTACTCCCTATTGACAGGAGAACTGATTGTTTGAAAAATGAGTAAATTCCCAGGCCCCAATGATCCCACATCAACTTTGCCTAAGAGATTCATGTAACCCAATGATGGCCAATTGGCCTGGGCGCTGGGTTCTAGGCCCTGATACACCCAAAATAACACAAGTTCAACTCCAGAAAACCTGGAAGACTAAAGTAAAGCTCTTCCATGAGGATGTGAAGGTTGAATTACACTGTGTAGTACATGCTAAATTTCTTCTGTGGACATTTCTTTTTCCAAATTCTCACTTATAAGGCAGCTGCTCTTACCAAATCCCATTTTTCTACCTCTCCCAAGAGATTATCTCTTGCACCTTTCTCTTACTTTTCCTTCCCTTTTCTAAAAGTAGCTATGGGCCTTTTCTGATGTAAATCTACTTTATCTCTGTCAGATTCTTAGCATTCTCCTCCATTCCACCCATTAACTTGGACAGTTCAGCGAAGGGGCTAAGTAGGGGCTAAGACTAGCATAGAAGTTTCTAGACGGTAATGGAGCAAGACATCTCCAAAAGTTGCACCCAAATAGTTTTGCTCCTGTCATACACTCACTGTGTAGCTAGAAATGAAACTGAGGCGCTGGTTACCTTTTAAATTTAAACTGTGTGACCACCAACATGAGGTAGAGCTATTTAAACTGACACAGAGAGATATCTAAGATATAAGAAGCAGGGAGGAAACTAGGGCGGGGGCACCTTGAGGTGCCCTACAGGACCCTGTGAGTGAGTGTTCCCTTAAGAGGGAGGTGCCTGGGAGGCAAACTTTGCTCACACTGAGGCTTGGACAAGTGCTGACCTGAGCAAGTATGCACCTATCAAGCATGCACCTGAGCAAGCATACACCTCTTTCAGTTTTGCACTCCAGTTGCCTCATTCTCACCTCACCCTAATACTGGCCCTGATATTAAATAAAAATAATAAAGCAGAATTATCCTGCACACTTGTCATATGTTCACATATATAAATACTATACATGTGGATTAAATAACTAGAAAGATCAGGTGGGATCATGCCAAAACTATTAATAGTGTTTCATCCTGGGGAGGGGGAGTGGAGGGAGGTGAGAAGGCTGTCCCTTGTAACTTCAGCCATCTCTGTGCTGTTTGAAGTTTCAAAATAACAATCTTATGTGGCTTTAGTAATTTTAGGCAGACCAGAAAAATAAATAGAATAATAAACCATACCACACGTCAAAGGGCCTGCAAAAAATATTAAAACAAAACAGATTGTTGGGGGTTTCTTCCTGTGGTCAGATGTAAATGGTGAAAATTAAGATGTGCTGACAATTCTTTAGGGACTGCATTCAAGCTAATTTTATGAGGCCAGCATTACCATGATACCCAAACCAGAAAAAGGATACTACAAAAGAAAGAAAGAAAGAAAGAAAGAAAGAAAGAAAGAAAGAAAGAAAGAAAGAAAGAAGGAAAGAAGGAAAGAAGGAAAGAAGGAAAGAAAAAGAAAATTACAGGCTAATACCCCTGATAAATATAAGTATAAAAGCCCTCAACAAAATATTAGCAAACCAAATTCAACAGCGCATTAAAAGGGTTGTACACCATGATCAAGTGGGATTTATCCTGGGGATACAGGATGGTTCAACATCTGCATCAATCAATTTGATACACCACATTAACAATATGAATGATACAAATCATATGATCATCTTAATAAATGCAGAAAAAGCATTTGACAAAATTCACCATGCATTTATGATAAAAACTCTCAAGGGAACATACCTCAACATAATAAAGGCCATATATGACAAACCCACAGCTAATATCATATTTAATGGTGATCAGAAACAAGATCAGAAAAAAAACAAGGGTGCCCACTCTCACCACTGTTATTCAACATGGTACTGGAAGTCCCAGCCAGAGCAATTAGTCAAGAAAAAGAAATAACAGTCATCCAAATTGGAAAGGAAGAAGTAAAACTGTCACTATGTGCAGATGACATATATTAAAAACCCTAAAGATCCCACCAAAAACACTGTTAGAAATAAAAAATGAATTTAGTAAAGTTGCAGGATACAAAATTAATATACAGAAAACTGTTCTATACATGAATAATGAACTATCAGAAAGAGAAATTAAGAAAACAATCACATTTACAATTGCATCAAAAAGAATAAAATACCCAGGAATAAATTTAACCAAGAAGGTAAAAGACTAATACACTGAAAAGTATATGATATTGTTGAAAGAAATTAAAGAAGACACAAATAAATGGAAAGACATTCTATGTTTGTGAATTGAAGAATTAATGTCATTAAAATGTCCTTATTACCCAAAGCAATCTACAGATTTAGTGCAATTTCTATCTAAAGTCCTATAGCATTTTTTCACAGAAGTAGAAAACAGAATCCTAAAATTTGTATAGAACCACAAAAGACTCTAAATAGCCAAAGTAATCTTGAGAAAGGAGAACGAAGCTAGAGGTATCACTCCCTGATTTCAAACTATATTACAAAGCTATAGTAATTGGAAAAAGTATGGCACTGACACAAAAGCAGACATGTAGGTCAATGGAACAGATTAGTGAACCTAGAAATAAACTCACACATATATGGTCGATTAATTTATGACAAAGGAGGCAAGAACGTACAATGGGAAAAAGACAATCTCTTCAATAAATGGTGTTGGGAAGACTGGACAGCCACGTGCAAAAGAATGAAGCTAGTCCCCCTGATTTCAAAGCACCCTCACTTGCACTGTTTCTCTCAAGAATGCACTGCAGCCACCCACCTCTGGTTCATCTAGTGTGAGGTTGGCTCTTGCAGCAAATGTAAGTCAGCATTCCCCCTGGGACATGCAGCAAGAGGCAGGTAGTGTTTTTCCCTTTCTCTCCTTTAAAACAAAGGTTGAATAACAGTGACCATCAGTCCTGCTTCATATGTGTGGTAGGAAAACAGGGGAGGTTGTAGAAGAGCTATAATGACCAAACTTCAGATACCTGAAGGGCAGGTAGATATACCTGGCCAGTCTTTTAGCCAGTAGCAAATAAGCTCACAAATTGTACTTGTTTTTCAGACTAAACTTTCTCATCAAATTTATCCACCTATTCTACCCAGATTTTTCAATAAAGCATTTTAAAAGTCCACATTACTCTGAGCAGGGCAGAAAAGTGTAACTTACTTGACTGTTTTCCTTCCTGGCATCCTCTGCATTTCCCTAGTACCTAGCCTATCCTGCCTGAGAGAGTCCCATATTCTGTACCATTTCTGTCATTCTTAGGACCAGACAGGCAGGAGATATGTCAACCCTGTTGCCCAAGGACTGGTTATCAGGACCCCCGAGAATTGGGAGCCCGCTAGACACACCCCTGACACCCTAGAACAGTGGCTCTCAGCTCGGGGTGATTTGTCCCCAGCTGAGATGATGTTTGGTAATGTCCGGAGACATTTTTGATTGTCACAACCTAGGTGAAACTCTTAGCATCTAGTGAGTTTAGCCCAGGGATGATCACAAATATCCTACGATGCACAGGACTGCCCGCACAACCCAGGATTACCTAGCCCAACATATCCACAGTGCTGAGGTTGCGAAGCCCTGCCCTCAAGCCTCGCCACTCAAAGGTGGTCCATGCACTAGTGGCATCAACACCCCTTGGAAGCTTATTAGAGATGTGGAATCTCAGGCCACACACTAACCCCAGGATGAAACAGTAGAAGATGAATAACCCCATGTCCGTCAGGATAGGCTATGTGGGTTGGCAAACTGTACAGCACAGGTAGTAAACAGTGTAGACTTCAAGGGCCAGGCAATCACTTACACAGTTACTCAGGGGTGACCACTCAAACGGCCTTTGCAGTGTGAAAGCATCCCTGCTAAATGCGTAAAGGAATGGGCAGGGCTCCAGCCATCTGACAGCTTTAATTTGCTAACCCATAGACAGGGTCATGCTATGGAAACAGTCCTTCAAATAGCAGAGGTTACTTCTCACACATCCTGTGCATTCATCACAGGTTGGCTGAGGGCTGGTCTCAGGGTCCCAGCCTCCACAAGTACAACCTTCACTGGTCATGGCAGAGGAAAATACACACACAGCCAGGTGTGTACTGGCTCCTAAGGCTTCTGTCTGGAAGCACTGCCCACCTGTTTCACATTTTATTGGCCATAGCAAGTCATGTGGCTGTGCCAAACTTCAAGCTGGTGGGGTTGTGTGCCCAGAAGAATGGCAATTCCTAATGACTACCCAGGTCCCCTCTCCCTAGAAATCCTAGTCCTACCCCTATGCTTAATTTATCCATCTATGAATTCCATCAAATATCTGAATAGACCTGGCAGAGAGCATCTCAAGTAAGGCAGGGACCATTCAGGGATGCACACATCTCCTACTCACACCTTCAGTAAAGAATAATGGCACAAACATAATAGATCCAACTGTCTGCTCTGTGCCAGGTTGTAGGGAGCCGGAGGTCTGCAGTAAAGGTTAAGCCTGAGAGCTGGAGGCTTGCAGTAAGGGTTAAGCCTGAGAGCTGGAGGTTTACAGTAAGGGTTAAGCCTGAAAGCTGGCAGGCTGACAGGCTCTCGGGCCCGGGCCCGGGTGAGCAGCGTGGGAAGGTTGGCCGCTGAGGAGAAAACAGCAACGGCCTTGAAAGCTACAGAGTGGAATGCCATCCTGTTAACAGTTCCTGCTTGTTATGTTCTGCTTTAACCCTGGGGAGATTGCTTCCCTACACCCTATGGAAAGCCCCGGGGGAGGTGTTGCCTGGGAGGAGGGGACTATTCCCTCAAGTTCCCAAAACACCCCTACCTAAGGAAAGCTACTTTTGCTATAAAAGCTGTGTATAAACAATGAACGGGGCCATTCTCTGCCATCAGCATTGGGTGGACCTCCTGCCCCCAGCTTTCATCTCTAGTCTCTTTCTTTTCCAGTCTCCCACCCAGTCCTCTCAGGTGCCCTTTCGGTAGGCTCCTAGCTGACGAGCCGGGAGTGCTCGTTTGGTGTGTGGGTCGCATTACCAGGTACTGAGCACTTAGCACACCTCGTACCTTTCCACTCTCACAAGAGTCCTAGGAGGTGGGTACCATTCGCCTTTTCCAGATATGGAAACTCAGACGGAGAGGTGATGTGGCTTATCCAAGGCCACCAACTGGTCAATGGTAGAGTTAGGACTCAAGTTCAGGTCTGTCTGATCTCAAAGTCTATATATTTAACATCATCATGATCAGATATTTTTTGAACACTTACTGACTTACTGGGTATCAGGCATTGTATATATTTCTTTTTGCTTTTAATTCTCACAATAACCCTATGAAGTAGGTATCATTAAACACATTTTACTTATAAGGACAGGCGTCAAGAAGTTAAGTAATATGTGCAAGGTCACATGGATGAGAAGTCAATGTTTTGAACAATAATGCAATATACTACACTAACATATACAACTGTAACGAGAATTGACGGTAAGGGGCACATGGTAAGTGTTCGAAAAGTTAGCTACTACAAATGTTAATGCTATCATTTTAAGTTCTAAGTTACTCAGCAGGGTAAGGGACTTTTCACAAATGGGCCCTTCTACTCAGTAGTCATCCAGATCAAGACTTTGAAAGTACTAATTCTATTTAGGTAGTATGTGGATTAATAGGTACTGTGAATCAGTGACCAAGCAAATAAAGTTTGTTCAACTGTGAAATGAGAATGAAAGTAATATCTACCTCATAAGGATACTATGAGGATTAAATGAGATAATCCACACAGTGGTAGATGAAAGATGACTGCAAACTCTTTGTTTACTTTTTTCATTAAAGGTGACTTTTAATTCCCTTCACCTTGAATCTGGGCTGGCTTTAGTTACCTACTTGACAAACAGAATGTGGCAGAAGTGACGTTTTGGCACTTCTGACGCTACGTCATAAGAAGCCTTGCAGGCTTTGCCCAGCATTCTTAGATCACTTCTTCTTGGAACCCTGAGCTGCCACAGAAGTGAAATAGAGGTATGACAGAGCCTAGTCTTTCAGCTGTCTGTGCCAAAGTGCCAGATGTTTGAGAAAAGCCATTTTGAAGCCATCAGACTAGCCTGTCAGTTCAGTACCACCTAATGACCACAGTTGATGTCTTATAGTGCATAAGAATCACCCAGCTGAGCCCTGCCCACGTTTCTGGCCCACAAGATCATAAGATAATAAAATGGTTGTTTTAACCACCAAGTTTTAGTGTGGTTTGCTATTCAGCAATGGATAACCAGAACTCACGCGAGCTCTCAGCACTGCATCTGACTCATAGTTGGTTCAGAAAACAGTAGTGTCATTAGATCTTGAGTAAACTCCTAATTCATTTTCCCCATTGAGTTTGAATTGCTTATGATTTAGAACCGAGGAAGGGATGGTAAAGACATATCCTTAGTCAAATGTTTCACAAACAGTTTCCTCGAGCTCTCCTAAATGTAAAGAAAAGGGGAGGAATAGCCCTAGGACCAATAAAAGGAGGCTTAAACATGGAAGACTGGTAACCTGAGGAGTAGCAGAAATTCCTGACTTCCCTTGGGTATACTTGTGTCTAAACCTTTCAAGAAAAAAAATTCAACATTTTTAATTCCCTTAAAACATTTGGTAAAATTGCTGCTCCTACATGACACCGTATGTTGACCTGGTGGGTACGTGTGCCCTTCGGCAGCTACCACATACCTTCAGGAGACTGTTTGTCTCATTTTGAGAAACAATGGCCTACATGTGAGTTGGAAAATTCCCCTACTCAAGGTTAAATAAGCAAATATGTCTGGGCTGGTGCTATCCCTTTTGTTGTTGATTTGTTTGTTTGTTTTCTTAACATAGGGATGTGACCATTTTAGGTGGAGACTGAGATAGTAGTGATATGAGAGTTTGAGCTCTGAGCGACAGTGGTTTGATTCCCGGCCTGAACTGAGCTGCTGCTGAGCTGCCAACAGGTGGCAGGATGGCTCAGCTAAAAAAAAGGCCAGCCAAGTGGCTCAGTTGGCTAAGAGCTCATTCAAGAGATAGTAGTGATATGTGTTCACCAAATTCCGTATGTTTTTCCTCCTGGAGACACAACTAGACCAATTTTCTCAGTATCTCCTGCAGAGATATATGACCATGTGACTGAGATCTGGCCAGTGGATTGTGGGAAGCCATGATGGACACCCCTTCCAGGCCTGGCCCCTGGCAGACCTCCAGTGTGACACTTCATGCTTTGTTCCCTCACTTGCTAGACAGTTCAGGGCAGGGCTCTGAAACCCTAAGAGATGGTAGAAGCAAAGGTGGGAAAAGTCTGGGTCCCTGAATGACTGAGTGGAACAGATCCTCACTTCCCCGCTACACCATGGTAACCAGCATTGGACCGCGAGAAATAGGGCTTTATTATATTAAGACACTGAGATTGGGGGTTTATTTGTTTCAGTAGTGAGCCTTTCTTAACTAACACAAAAGTATGAAGTTGGGAGAAGTTTGTGACATCCCCTTCTGTCCAAGAAAAGCAAACTGGAGAGTGACAGTGTCTTTGTTGGAGAATTTACTGACAGCAGTTATACTGTATATCACAACTCCCAGAAGAAAGGAAAGAGTGGCTCATAGGGCTTTCCCTGCCCTCCCCTGTCTCCTAAGGGTATGAAGCAGGAAACTTCTATTCTCTCTGCAGGGGAACAGCAGGAAGATATCTAGCACATTGTGCACTCCTGGCTCAGTGACAGGTAGATGAAATTCTAACACTTGTCAGACAGGAGATCTCGAAAGTGACTAATTTAGTGCCTGATGATTCTTTAGAAGGAGAACCCTCTACTTTTTTGTCAACTCCTCTTTTTGCTCAGCCTGGTTTCCACGAAGCAAGATAGTCAAGCTCAAATCAGCTCAGCAGGAAGCACATATTCTTGGAGTGATTCTTCCCAAATGTGACAGACTGAACTGAATTTATCAGTTCAGCTACTGACTTCTTCTGAACTGAATTTATCAGCTACTGACTTCTTCAGCCTCAGGGATTTGGATATCCTTGGCCATCATCCCCTAGAGACTAGAACCCTGGAGGTTAGTGTGATGGTGGGTGACTCAGAATGGAGAGAGTCTGGATTTAGAGATCACAAAGACCCAGGTTTGACTTCCCGCTCCAGCACACACTACCAGCTGTGTGACCTAGGAACATGAGTTAGCATCTCTGAGTTCCTGTTTCTATACCTGGAAAGTGGGGGCTGGTGGAACCTAACTCACAGAGTCCTTAAATAGGTAAATGAAATTAGTAAAATGCCTGGCATCATAATAACTCTTCCCCCAACTCCCTGCTTCTGTATCTGGAGCCACACATTTAGGGATCTTCAAAGTTACTACTCTCTAAATCCATTAAATTGACCCCACCATCTCACTACTCCTCATTGGCTATTGCATGAAATTTGCAGTGAAAACAAACTAGGAAAACAATCTTGAGATTCACAGTAGGATCCCCTGTGGACCTGGTAGCTGGAGCTGTGTAATACCATCAGGGAGAAAAAGGGGATAGCACCCCCCACCCACTTAATACTTACAAGGGCCCTTATATAAACCCAAATCCTGCAACCATTCCATTCTTCACTTTGCACTAGGGGAACAGGAAAGAAGCATCAGAAGCTTACTGGCAGACCATATCACACCCTCCTATCATATCTGAGTGCATTGCCAGATTACCTAGCAGGCCAGGATTGCACATAGATGGCATGGACCTCACTACTCCTCAGCCCTATACCTGTGGCAGACATCACTAATTAATCACAGCACTCTTTCCCCTCTGAGCCCACACAAGGCAGCAGAATCTCTTCCCACCTAGTACTCTGGTAGATATCTCCCATCAATCAGAGATGTGCAAGTGGTAACTTACTTACCCAACTATGGCCATTTGCCCTCTGGAGTGGTCTGGCCATGGAGGGTGAGCAGCAAGCTAGAGAGACACAGTCAAGAGAAACCAAGATGGACCCTTGAGCTGCCAACTGCTCACAAGAACCTCGTGCATGAGCGCTAACAAAAGCTGGAGGAAACAGGGCCGGCCGAATGGCGCGATGGTTAAGAACTGGCTTGGGACGCCAGAGGGCCCCGGTTTGGATCCCACATATGAGGGCCAGTGACACTGTCCTCTACAGCTAAGATGCTGAACAGCAGCTCAACCTGGAGCTGGGCTGCCGTGAGTCGCCGGCGATGGCGTAGGCTGCAGCCCCTGTGGCAGTGGGTTGCCATGGGCTACCGTGTGTAGCCAGCAGCCAGCGTGAGTGGCCAGCAGCCGCAGTGAGTGGCCGTCCAGAAGCTAGCAACTGATGTGCCTTGCCCGGGAAGAGCGCAATGATGGTGCCAACTTGGGCCAGTGAAGCAATGTCCTCTACAACTAGACTGAAGAACAAAACGACAGCAACTTGTCTGTTCCCCTTCCCCCAATTCCCCAGCACTTTCTCTCCCCCAAATTCCCCAAGAAAAATCTTTAAAAAAAAAAATGCTGGAGGAAACAATGCAATTAGCCATGGAATCCAGGTTTGAAGGACTACTGCCAAAGCATGATTTCTGCACTTGCTATGTATTGCTTAGTATTCATTCTATGAATGAAGCATAGAGAGGGAGACCATTTTCACACAGTTCCAGCAGCGTCAGCCAAACCGCTAACCAAACACAGGTGTCAGCAAGGCCAGTTAACCAGAGCTCATCCCACCTCCAGAACTGTTAACAAGACAATGACATGTTGTGCAGGTGTGAAATCTTCCGAAGCAGAGATCCCTGCCTTTGGTGAATGGCCATGAATCAACTAAACAGGATATGCCAGGATGGTTAAGACAGCCTATATTTATGAGTGAATAACCTGTTCAGTATTTCTGCCAGTTACCTTTACAGTTTTTATGAAATTTGGATAATGTTTATTTATCACCTGTACAATTTCCCATTCACAATGGAGCTCTGTTCAACGTTTAGAAGCATTTCTAACGTTTTCTGCTGGTCTCTGTGGCATGAATAAAGGGATATTTTTTCTTTGGATTTCTGCAACGAACTCATGCACAACTAATTTGGGTGATAAAATGGTACCATTTCAAACATCTTCATGCATGGATTACATTATCTGAGCTTTTTCACAGGAAGAGGTTAATCATGTAGTTTGCATAACCAACTTTATAATTTGAATAACCAGGCTGGTCAGCTAAAGAGCCAGTTATCTTTTCTGACAGAATATGCTACATCATGGAAGTAACTTCTGTTGTTACTGTTGGACTATGCTTATGTCGTTAGCAATCTGAGAGGAGAATTTGTTTCCAGAACGGGTAATATAAACCCAAGGTGAAACTCTGTCATTTCTTACTGTTGCTAACTGCAACATTAATAGCTCCATTTTCTGAAAGTTATGTCCCAACTGTATGCACAGTCTCTCAAGAGAGGGAAGGAAGAACCATGATCCCATATTCCTCAGAGGAGGAAACCGAGGCTCAATATTGGTTAAGTACCACCCACCAAGTTCCCTGGCTGGTGCTGAGAGAGGTAGGACTCCCAAGCAACTTGGTCTGATGCCAGAGTTTGTCCTCCTCTGACGATGCTCTGCTGTCCTTGTGACCAAGTGCTCTCCTCCCCCAAATTATTTAATGTAGCCAAATCCATGAGGAAAAAAGTCAAACTGACTGCCAAACACCATATAGACGTAACAAAAAGCTAATCGGCTGAAACTCTTATTTTCCAGCCTACTCCTGTGGTTTGAGGAGAAGTCATGTCAGCCAAGGAGATGAAGACCCACTGGTTTGAAGGGGCCCTCAGGGCTGCCTTGCCCCGATCAGAGGAGTGGGCAGCAGAGATTCACCTCCTCCCTCCTCTTTGGCAAAGGTGCTAAGCTCCCCATGACATCTCTCATGTCTGACTGTCTGCCACAGTCCGCCCAGCATCGCTGCTGGCCTCATAGTCATCCTCTAATTACCACAGACTGCACTGACAGCCTCACAAAGCTCCCTTTAGGGCACTTAGTAGGCACCAGGTAACACCATGCTATATAACATACAAGACAGTGCTGTACACTAGATGTGCACGATCTCATTTTATTCTCCCAACATCTCTGCAAGTAAGGAGAGTATTCTACCCATTTTACACACTAGGAAACTGAGGTTTGACTGGGGCCTGTCCAATGCCACACACAAAGGAGGTAGAAGAGCTGGGGACTAGACTCCAGGCTGCTAACCCCAGAGCTCAGGCCCTTAACCTCTTATTTTTAGAGGCTGAGGACCTTTTTCCAAAAGGGCAAAGCAACATCCACTAGGACAAACCCATAGGGAGTCTCAGAGGTGAGATGATAACCGGGGTTCTCTTCTCATTCTAGAACTTTCTCCATCATGCCACACTGCCCATTCTTTAGCCCTATTTGTTCCCCAGCAACCAGGCACAGACTGTTGGCCTATGACATACCAGGAGCCATGAGATATACTGCCAGGAAACAACAATAAAACAAAAATAGATTAGAAAGAATTCATGGTTCCTGTTCTCAGTAACTCCAGACTCAGACTGCCCTATGTTCGACTCCTGGCTTTGCTAGCAACTAGTTTTGTAAATTGGCAGATCATTTCAGTTTTCTTATTTGCAAAATGTGACAAGGTTAGTACTTGTATAAGGTTACTGTGAGGACTAAAAGGAGTGATAACTAATGCAAGTTTAAATGGTTTGAGGATGTAAAATGCCTGGTATGTTCTCTGAATATTTTTAAGCTCCCAGAAAATGGTGGCAGCTATTTTGTTTTTGACAATACATTAAAATATACATATAATTATACTCACAAGTTGGCATCCAAGTGCCAATCTAGATTTACAAAGAGGAATTCTAAAGGAGGGAGCTGAGGTGAGAATTGGAATGGTCTGGGATGCTCTCACAAAGGAATATGGATAAAATTCAGATGAAGAGTAATAATAAAAATTGTAACTCACCATTTCCTATGTATTAGGGTCTTGATGTTAGGCATTCTGTTTCTTACAACCCCCTATGTCTGCATTTCTACATTTAATAGGAATGAAAAAAATTAAGTTCAAAGAGGTGAAGTGACTTGCCCAAGGCCACACAGCCACAGAGCAGTTAAACCAAGAGTCCATCCACACATGTCTGACTGTCTGGCCTGCTCCTCCCTTCTCTGTAAAGGTCATTCGGGATAGCCCAGAGAGTGGCTGAGTGAGGAAAGTGACCCATGTGTCTGGTGGAGAGTGGAGAGTTCATACTGCTGTGGGTGGGGCCCATGGTTGAAGCGCTATTAACATGGATGGGGAAAAAAATTACATCTTCTTTTTCATTAATATTTACCTGAAATTTAGCATCACCTTCTATTTTGAATCCTGGCAATGAACACCAGTATTATCAACAATGCTTGTGGCTTCTTCACCAACACATTTGTTGGTCAAAATCCCCTAGTGATGATGGGCACAGCCAGGCTCCAGCACCAAGTTGTCTCTGCTGTGCTCCACTGCACACTTCCCTCAATAAATTCACCACCCCATGTCTTACTGGCTAGCTCACTCGATCAGCTCTTCGCCTTGAATGAAACACTCCTGAGGCCAGAAACTCTCTCTTCTCATATTTGAATGATGAATGTGAGAATCTGATCAGTGTCGGGGCTTGATAAACATCATTGCCTGTGCTAGGCAACCTTCCACAATGGCACCCAACAACCCTGCTTCCTGCTGGTCACGCCCTGTGGAATCTCTGTCCCTTGAGTGTAACCTAGGGATTGCTTCTAACAAAAACTATAATGAAAAGTGATGAGATGTCACTTCTGAGAAGTTATAAAAGGTTGTGACTTCTGTCTGGCATACTCTGACTCTTCACAAGCTTGCCCTGATGGACAAGGCCACCTGGCCAGGAACTGAGAGCATCCTCTGGCCAACAGCCAGTGAGGACATGAGGCTCTTTGTCCCGTCCCCACAGGGGGTCCTACCCAAACCACTGAGTGACCTGGTGGTCCGCTGATCCTTCAGATGAGACCACAGACCTGGGCGAACAACTTCATCACAGTGAGAGACCCTGAACTGGAGGATACAGGCGCAGACCGCCGTCCCAAAGAAACTATGACCTAATAAATGTGTGTTGTTTTTAATCTGTTAAATCTGAGGGCACATTGATGTACAGGAATAGATAACCAATACATTGCCGATCAGAATAACAGAGAAAGGGGAAAAAAGAGAAGGGAGACAAAGGGCAAAGGGACAGATAACTCTCAAATAATTTTCCCCACTCCTGACGCCCCCTGGCCATAATCTGGGGCCATGCCTTAACACCATGACCCCATATTCTAGACATTTTCTTGTATCTCTCGACACCAATAATTGTAGCACAACCTTGTCCACGCTGGTGCATGCCTTAGGGACTAGTTGAACTTTCCTGCCATAGTCACATCGTACTCAGTGACGCATGCCAAAATTTTATTGTAACCAATTGCCTTTCTTCATTAGGACAGAGGCCAGAATTGATTAGAGTTCTTGTAATGCTCATGTAATTACTTCAAGCCCAACCAGTGAGCTGCACAAAGCCCATTTCATTATCATCCACTTGACTCCCAAGGAATTTTCAAGACTCTTGGCAGTGGGGACATTTGGTCCACTAAATCCCACGAATATGGTCAGTTGCCTCAGCCAGCTGTCCTCGTCCAAGCTCTCAGGACCCCACCCTCATTCACCTGCCTAAATGTGGACTTATACCCACCCACCCCCACTCAAGTCTGGCTTTTGCGTGATTCCACTTGAAACCTATGGACCTTAAAGTTATTGTCAGAGGCTCTTGAGTGGGAGTGACAGTGCAAGCTAAGATCCCCTACAAAAGAGCTCTCAGAATCCCCTACCCCACCTGCTCTGGCCCAGCCAGCCTTCTCCCCATTGAACACAACACTCACCCCTGGCTGTAGTGATTTCATGTGCACAGCCTTATTTTTCTCCATTTTAATGCACTAAACATGGCAAAGCATAGTATGGATTTAATAATAGCTTTTCATTTCGGAAAAATATATCGTACTGAATGTACACGTTGATTTTTTTTTTACATCATCAAATTTATTCAGCTGTAGTTTACACACTATGAAATGCACCATTCTGATTGTACATTTCAGTGCATTTGATGAATTTTTATACCCCTGTGTCACCATGACAACAGTTAAGACATGGAACATTTCCATTATTCCAAAAAGGTCTCTGTGTCTCATCCCAAATAAGTTTCCCCACTCCTGTCCCCAGGCAAACACTGATTTGATTTCTGTCGTTATAGATTAGATTCGCGTTGTCTAGTTTCATATATGTAGAATGATATAATGTGACTGCTTTCGTGTCTGGCTTCTTTCACTCAGCATCATGGGTCTGAGATTCATCTAGAGAGTCAAATAAAAGGTATCCAGTATAACAGGAGGCCATTCCTTTTTGTTGCTAAGTAGTATTCCTGTCTGTTTTTTATTTTTATTTTTTGCATTTTTCAACTTTGTTAAAAATTGACATGGACTAAACTGCACATAAAGTATACAATTTGATTAATTTTAACATATGCATACATCCATGATGTACACATAGATTTTTACAAAACAATCGCAAAAAACAGAACAAAGCATTGCAACTTAGAATGGTGAAATAACTCCTTTATTCAAGTCCTCTCTAGGAACTCTAGGTGAATATTGGCCTCACATTTCACTAGCTACAGAATTTTTGATAACTTTCCCCCGAAAGAAATCTGTTCTAAGGTGATTTGCTGCCTCTGAAGATGGACCTTTTAAAAGCAGTCTTTTTGTTGAAAACAAAGCCAAAAAAAAAACCCAAAAAATAATGCTTAATGGGCATCTCACTACATTCAATATTACCACGATAGGGGCCGGCCGAGTGGCGCGATGGTTGAAAGCTCGCTTGGGATGCCGGAGGGCCCCGGTTCGGATCCCACATATGAGGGCCAGTGACACTGCCCTCTACAGCTAAGATGCTGAACAACAGCTCAACCTGAAGCTGGGCTG